>NC_133301.1:5946746-6246746 GCF_005239225.2 Populus alba | reverse complement strand
TCCATGAAAGGTAAAGGGAAATGATCTTTTCTAGTCATTGAATTAAGTTTCCTATAGTCAATGCACATACGCCAACCAGTAACAGTCCTAGTTGGAATTAACTCATTTTTCTCATTTGTTATCACAGTGACTCCAGACTTTTTGGGTACAACTTGTGTAGGACTTACCCATTTGCTGTCAGAAATAGGATAAATGATTCCATTATCTAGAAGTTTAATGACTTCATTTTTCACTACTTTTATATTAGGATTAAGCCTTCGTTACATTTCTCTAGAGGGTTTAGCATTTTCCTCCAAATAAATCCTGTGTGTGCAAATCAAAGGGCTAATTCCTTTTATGTCAGCTATGGTCCATCCTAATGCATTTTTGTGCATTTTCAGAGTCTGTAATAACTTACCTTCTTGATGTGCATTAAGTTTGGAAGAGATTATTACCGGAAAAGTTTCATTTTCTCCCAAAAATGAGTATTTAAGATTAAATGGTAACGGCTTCAATTCAGGTTTTGGTGGTTGAACACTTGAAGGTATGGGCTCAATTGATCGTGGTGGCAATTCTTCAATTTGTGGTCTCCAATTGCATGCCTTTGATTCCTGAAAGTAGACCATTTGCAAATCATCAGATTCATCAATCTCAGTTTCACTGGAAGTGGTTTGAAATTGATCATGAACTAATTTTTCAATAAAGTCCACTTCCTGTAAATCATTATCATCTCCAGGTTGCTTGCAAACATTGAAAATATTCATCTCCAATGTCATGTTTCCAAATGATAGCTTCATCAGTCCATTCCTACAATTAATCAATGCATTAGAAGTGGCGAGAAATGGACGTCCTAAAATGACAGGAATTGAATTACATGCTTCAACAGGTTGTGTATCCAAGACAACAAAATCTACAGGGTAAATGAATTTATCAACTTGTACTAACACATCCTCAACTATTCCTCTAGGCACTTTTACAGATCTATCGGCAAGTAAAAGAGTTACAGAGGTTGGTTTTAACTCACCTAGATTGAGACTTTGAAAGACTGAATATGGAAGTAAATTCACACTAGCTCCAAGATCAAGTAAGGCTCTTTCAATTTTATGTTCTCCAATAAAGCAAGAAATTGTAGGACAACCAGGGTCTTTATATTTCAAAGCATTATTGTTTTGAAGAATAGCACTTGTTCGGCTAAAAAGGCTTTCTTTTTCACATTCAGTTTTCTCTTCACAGTGCATAGATCTTTCAAAAATTTAGCATAGGAAGGAACCTATTTAATAGCATCCAACAAAGGTATATTGATCCTTACCTGTTTGAAAGTTTCAAAGATTTCAGAGTTGTGATTGACTTTCCTTTGTTTGGTCATGGCATGAGGAAATGGAAGTGCTGGCGGGGAATCAGCCTTCTCTTTGCAATGTTCAGGTTCAACCCCTTCCTTACCCTCAGAGATAGATTCATCATCTTTCTCACAAGGTTCAAGAATGGGTTTTTCAATAACCTTACCACTATGGAGAGTGATGACTGATTTGACTTGATCCATGTGTTGGCTTCCGGAACTACTTGCATTTGCATTGTATTGCCCCTTTGAATTTTGTTGTGGTTGAGATGGAAACTTACCTTTCTCTTGGAAACTGAGAGCAGATGTTAATTTTGCAAGAGCATCTTGATTAGTACTTAAAAGTGCATGTTTATCAAGGTTTTATATCATCATTTTGCACTTGAAGTATCAATAACTCCTTAACTAAAGTATGTTTTATAATAACAAGTTTGATATTATAAGATACCTTAATTTATGGTAAATGCTCATTTTAAATGCAGGACTATCACATAAATAAAAGGATTGATTGATGAGTTTAAGCATTGAAAGTTAAAGGACAAAGAGATGGCCAAACTTAGAAAAGAGATGTCGGTGCAGTCCAAACCGGAACAGTGCTCGGTAATTGGATCATATCTGGAGCTCTAGATCTCGGATTTAGGTCCATTTTATATGGATGGAAAGGTAAAACATAGGCCTACAACTTTCATTTGGACACCAAGATCTAAGAAGGCCGTTTTCAAGTCCAAAATATAGGAACAACGAAGAAGTCCGAAGCTGTCCTGCAGCCCAGACACTATTTAGTGTTCAGCCCATATCTTGAGTTCTAGAAGTCCAAATGACCTCATCTTTTTTTTGTTGGAAAGCTGAGACAATTTCCTAGAACATTCCTGAGGATTCTGGGCAAATTATGATGTTAGCAATGACGTCTTGTTCAGACAAGAAGATAAGGATTGTTATCAAGTCAAGATATGGCCACCCACTCATCAATTAGTCAACAAATCAATAGTTCCAAATTTTGGCCTATAAAAGGAGGCACTTACCATGTATTGAGGCATCTTGGTTTCCAGATCAAGATCATGCTCTTGCTTTCTCTCTTTGTATTGTTTATGTTTTGCTTTCATTAATATCAAGTTTATGCACTTAATTTCCTTTCCTTTGTCTAGTTAACTTCTTTCTCATTTATGTTCTTGTCTTGCTCATTTATGTTTCTTTCTTTTATTATGTCTAGCTAAGTTAATTATGTCAAGGTGAAAAGGGTACACTAATGGTGTAAGAACAAGTATAATATAAACTTAACATGGACCTTAACGTTGGATACTAACATGTTTTATATTTGTTATCTTGTTCACTTTAATACTTTGCTTGTTAAATGGTTAATCTAGATTTATGTTGTGTAACACTTGGTACAACAAATACTTGGCACTTTCATAGCCCATACTGTATGGTTTAACCGACACCTGAGCTATGAAAGGAACTTGATTTGTTGTTAACATAAGTTATAATCATGAATGCCTGCCAACATTTACAAGTATTAGCTTTATTCGAATAAGATAATTAATGTAATCATGTTAACAATTTATAATCTGATTGGAACCTCCTTTATGTGTGGTTTCCAATTGAGTAATAAGAGTTTATATTATACTTGTTTGAAAGTACCATTAGTGGATCCTCTAACCTTGACATTTGTTTTTATCATTGTTTAATCCTTACGTTAATCTTTTATCTCAAAGTTCTCATTAATTTCTTCATCTTCTGTTATTATTATTATTATCATTATTATTATTATTATTATTTACATTCTGTTTATATTATATAATATATATCTTTGATCTTTTCATAAAGTCAGTATATAGCTGGAAACCTGTGACCCGATCTTTAGATCATTCTCAGGTATAACAACGCCACGTACTGAGTATTATTATTGTTGTTGTTGTTGTTGTTGTTGTTGTTGTTGTTGTCTTGTTATTTATAATTTATACAATTAACCTCTCTGTGGTTCGACCCCGGTCTTGCCGGGTTATTTATTACTTCGACACTCCTGCACTTGGGAAGAGACATCAAGCTTTTGGTCGTGTCAAGTTTTGGCGCCGTTGCCGGGGAGGTAAATTCTTGTATAAATTATAATATTTAATTTATTTTCTCTTTTCACTTTTCATTTTATCTATTTTTGTTTCCTTTGTTTTGTTTTGTTTCTTTTTCTTTTATTTTCTTTTCTTGCTTTTATTCTCTTCTTACACGTGCATGAGAGTTTGGTCACGTACATTAAGTGGTAGACTTTGTAGGGTATCCTCATCATTTTCAGAAAAATATGGCCGAAGAAGATAATCAATCACTTCATAATGAGAATAATGAGAATAACCGTATGAGAACACTTAGAGACCACATGAATCCCACAAGAACAAGTGCACCCTCATGCATAGTTTTCCCTCCTGATGCATCTCATTTTAATTTTAAGCCAGGCATTATTCAACTTTTACCATCTTTTCATGGCTTTAGACTTAGAAAATCCATACTTGCATTTAAGGGAATTTGAGGAGGTCTGTAATACCTATAATGACTCAAATTGTAGCATGAACACCATTCGATTAAAGCTTTTTCCTTTTTCATTAAAAGATAAAGCTAAAACATGGCTACAAAATTTGAGACCAGGATCCATTCGTGCTTGGGATGATATGCAACAACAATTTTTAAAGAAGTTTTTTCCATCTCACAGAACAAACTCTTTCAAAAGACAAATCATCACTTTCACTCAAAAGCCAGGAGAAACATTTTACCAATGTTGGGATAGGTATCGAGATTTGCTTAATACTTGCCCACATCATGGTTTTGAAACATGGAGATTGGTTTCACATTTTTATGAAGGTTTAACACCTAGAGATAGGCAAATGGTTGAATTGATGTGCAATGGAACCTTTGAAGATAAAGACCCTAATGAAGCAATGGAGTACCTAGACTTGCTAGCCGAAAATGCTCAAAATTGGGACACCACAGGTACTTATGAGGCACCAGGTAAAACTCAACCTCATACATCTAGTGGGGGTATGCACAACCTTAGGGAAGATCATGACCTCCAAGCCAAGTTTGCATCTTTAGCTAGAAAAGTCGAGGCACTAGAATTAAAAAAGAGTGGTCAATTAAAATCTGTTCAAGACATTGTGTGTCAAATCTGTGAAACAAATGAGCATGCAACCAATGATTGTCCAACTTTGCCTTCTTTTAAGGAATGCCTCCATGAACAAGCCCATGCTTTAAACAGTTTCCAAAGACCCAACCATAACCCATACTCCCAAACGTACAACCCTGGTTGGAGAAATCACCCAAATTTTAGTTGGAAGAGTGATAGCAACAATGCACAAACTTCACATCCACCGTTTCAAGCACACCATAATTTCCAAAATTCTCATGGATATGCACCTCCTTATGCTCCACCTCCTAGAAGAAATTTTGAGGAAACATTGCATGCATTCATTGAAAAGCAGGAGACAATCAACACTCAACTTGCTCAAAGCATGACAGATTTTAAAGATGCTTTTGCAAAATTAACATCTGCTCTCAGTTTCCAAGAGAAAGGTAAGTTTCCATCCCAACCACAACAAAATCCAAAAGGGCAATACAATGCAAATGCCAGTAGTTCTGGAAGCCAACACATGGATCAAGTCAAATCAGTCATCACTCTTCGTAGTGGTAAGGTTATTGAAAAACCTATTCTTGAACCTTGTGAGAAAGATGATGAGTCTATCTCTGAGGGTAAGGAAGGGGTTGAACCTGAACATTGCAAAGAAAAGGCTGATTCCCCGCCAGCACTTCCATTTCCTCATGCCATGATCAAACAAAGGAAAGTTAGTCACAACTCTGAAATCTTTGAAATTTTCAAACAGGTAAGGATCAATATACCTTTGTTGGATGCTATTAAACAGGTTCCTTCCTATGCTAAATTTTTGAAAGATCTGTGCACTGTGAAGAGAAAATTGAATGTGAAAAAGAAAGCATTTTTAGCCGAACAAGTAAGTGCCATTCTTCAGAACAATAATGCTTTGAAATATAAAGACCCTGGTTGTCCTACAATTTCTTGCTTTATTGGAGAACATAAAATTGAAAGAGCCTTACTTGATCTTGGAGCTAGTGTGAATTTACTTCCATATTCAGTTTTTCAGAGTCTCAATCTAGGTGAGTTAAAACCAACCTCTGTAACTCTTTTACTCGCCGATAGATCTGTAAAAGTGCCTAGAGGAATAATTGAAGATGTGTTGGTACAAGTTGATAAATTCATTTATCCTGTGGATTTTGTTGTCTTGGACACGCAACCTGTTGAAGCATGTAATTCAATTCCTGTCATTTTAGGACGTCCATTTCTTGCCACTTCTAATGCATTGATTAATTGTAGGAATGGACTGATGAAGCTATCATTTGGAAACATGACATTGGAGATGAATATTTTCAACATTTACAAGCAACCTGGAGATGATAATGATTTACAGGAAGTTGACTTTATTGAAAAATTAGTTCATGATCAATTTCAAACCACTTCTAGTGAAACTGAGATTGATGAATCTGATGATTTGCAAATGGTCTACTTTCAGGAATCTAAGGCATGCAATTGGAGACCACAAATTGAAGAATTGCCACCACGATCAATTGAGCCCATACCTTCAAGTGTTCAACCACCAAAACCTGAATTGAAGCCGTTACCATTTAATCTCAAATACTCATTTTTGGGAGAAAATGAAACTTTTCCGGTAATAATCTCGTCCAAACTTAATGCGCATCAAGAAGGTAAAGTTATTACAGACTCTGAAAATGCACAAAAATGCATTAGGATGGACCATAGCTGACATAAAAAGGAATTAGCCCTTTGATTTGCACACACAGGATTTATTTGGAGGAAAATGCTAAACCCTCTAGAGAAATGCAACGAAGGCTTAATCCTAATATGAAAGAAGTAGTGAAAAATGAAGTCATTAAGCTTCTAGATAATGGAATCATTTATCCTATTTCTGATAGCAAATGGGTAAGTCCTACCCAAGTTGTACCCAAAAAGTCTGGAGTCACTGTGATAACAAATGAGAAAAATGAGTTAATTCCAACTAGGACTGTTACGGGTTGGCGCATGTGCATTGACTATAGGAAACTTAATTCAATGACTAGAAAAGATCATTCCCTTACCTTTCATGGACCAAATCCTAGAAAGAGTTGCAGGTCATGAATTTTATTGTTTCCTAGATGGTTATTCAGGTTACAATCAAATTGAAATTGCATTGGAAGATCAAGAGAAGACTACTTTCACATGTCCATTTGGTACTTTTGCATATCGAAGGATGCCTTTTGGATTATGTAATGCACCAGCCACGTTTCAAAGATGCATGCTTAGCATATTCAGTGATATGGTTGAACGTTTTTCTTGAAATTTTTATGGATGATTTTCTGTTTTTGGTGATTTCATTTGATGATTGTTTGACTAACTTAGAAAAGGTTTTGAGCAGGTGTGAAGAGAAGAATCTTGTACTGAATTGGGAAAAAATGTCACTTTATGGTAACAAACGGCATTGTACTTGGTCACATTGTTTCATCGAAAGGAATTGAGGTTGACAAATCTAAAATCGAGTTAATTGCCAACTTACCAACACCAAAATCTGTTAAAGATGTTAGATCATTCTTAGGACATGCTGGTTTTTTACAGAAGGTTCATCAAAGATTTTAGTGTAATATCTAAGCCCTTGAGTAACCTTCTAACAAAGGATAATATTTTTGAATGGACTGAACATTGTGAGGAAGCCTTTGTTAAACTTAAAAACTTGCTTACTTCTGCTCCTGTCATTCAACCTCCTGATTGGTCAATTACCTTTTGAAATAATGTGTGACGCTAGTGATTATGCCGTGGGTGCTGTCTTGGGACAAAGGAAAGATAAGAAACCTTATGTGATTTACTATGCAAGTAAAACTTTAAATAGTGCTCAAATGAATTACACTACCACTGAAAAAGAATTACTTGCAGTAGTATTTGCATGTGACAAGTTCAGATCTTATCTTGTTGGCTCACCTGTTGTTGTTTTTAGTGATCAATGCAGCATTGAAATATCTTCTCTCTAAGAAAAGATTCTAAGGCTAGATTGGTGCGGTGGATTTTGTTACTTCAAGAATTTGATATCACAATCAAAGACAAGAAAGGCACCGAAAAATGTTGTCGCGGATCATTTGTCAAGATTGACAACCGATTCGAGATCTGACATTACACCAATCGATGACTACTTTCCTGATGAATCTTTATTTTCTGTCTCTACGATGCCTTGGTTTGCTAATATTGTTAATTTTCTTGTTTCAGGACAATTGCCAGCTCATTGGAGTACCCCAGACAAAAGAAAGTTCTTGAACGAAAGTAAAAACTTTTATTGGGATGACCCTTATTTATTCAAATATTGTCCTGATCAAATATTTCGAAGATGCATTCCTGACAATGAGGTAAGTAGTGTCATTAAATTTTGTCATTCTGAGGCATGTGGGGGTCATTTCTCATCAAGAAAGACAACTGCAAAAATCTTTACAAAGTGGATTCTATTGGCCCACCATGTTCAAAGACTCACATGCATTCTGTAAGATTTGTGAAAATTGTCAAAAGTTGGGATCTATTTCGAAACGTCACATGATGCCTTTAAATCCTATTCTTGTCATTGAGATCTTTGATTGTTGGGGTATAGATTTCATGGGTCCATTTCCTCCATCATTTGGTTTTCTTGTATATATTGGTCGCAGTAGATTATGTTTTCAAATGGATAGAGGCAATTCCAAGTCGAACCAATGATCACAAAATAGTGATAAAGTTTTTGAAAGAAAACATTTTAAGTCGATTTGGAATCCCTCGAGCCATGATAAGTGACGGTGGAACACACTTTTGCAACAAGCCATTTGAGTCTTTAATGAAGAAATATGGAATCACACATAAAGTTGCCACCCCTTATCACCCTCAGACAAGTGGACAAGTAGAGCTTGCTAATAGGGAGATCAAACAGATCTTGGAGAAAACAGTGAACCCTAATAGGAAAGACTGGTCTTTAAGACTTAATGATGCACTTTGGGCTTTATCGAACTGCTTATAAAACATCATTAGGTATGTCACCTTATAGACTAGTCTATGGAAAACCTTGTCACTTGCCTGTGGAAATTGAACATAAAGCTTATTGGGCTATTAAAGCTTTCAATTCAAGCCTTGATGATGCTAGTCAACTGCGAAAATTGCAAAATAAATGAGCTTGAGGAAATTAGAAATGATGCATATGACAATTCAAGAATTCATAAAGCAAGAATCAAAGAGTTTCATGACAAGAAAATACTGAGAAAAACATTCAATGTTGGTCAAAAAGTCTTGCTTTATAATTCTCGACTCCATTTATTTCCTGGAAAACTAAGATCAAGATGGAGCGGTCCTTTTATTGTGAAACATGTGTATCCATATGGGGCCTGTGATATCGAGAATCCAAAGAATGGCAATGTTTTCAAGGTAAATGGGCATCGGTTGAAAGTTTATTTTGACAATTTTTCAGTTGAAAATGACTCTACTGAATTGAGTGATCCTGTATATTAAAGATTGATTCTTTTTCTCACATTGTTTTGTGTTTGTTTTGGTGTATCTTTTGTTTTGCTAGTTTCTCTCACCCCGGTCAAATGGCGGATAACGGTACTCCGTGACTCTTAAGTCGGTTCTTTTCAGTTTCCCATGATAACTGATATCTGTGTATATAATTGTGCAATTCTCTGCTCTTTCTTCTTTCTTTGAATCTCCCATCCAATTCTCATTTAAAAATGGACAGCACTCTTGAAAAGTTGAAAAGGTATTTTTCCCGCTCTGCCTCAAAATGCGATTACAAAAATTTACCGTGCTAGGTGTGAAAGATTACGGTTGTTAATGAATCATGGAATTCCTGAAGATATTCGCTGGCTAATTGAAGCAAAGGTCCGATTATCAGGTGAGTCCTCCAATTCTTTCATTTCACACATGCCTGGAACAAGGTAAAAGCACTTTTGCAAAAGAAACGTCGTGCAAAACGACTGAAAGTCTGTCACAGATGTGCCAGATGGACTTGTAATGCGACATGTCGTTCTTTAGGAATGGTATCTGTAAACCGTGAAGATAAGATACAATTCATTAAGGATGGCCTGAGTAAGGGGTCTTTAGATAATCTTTTGTTGACCCTTGAGACGCATCCTAGTGGAGATGTACATCGTGTAATTCATGATTTATGGCCACAATTCCATAAAGAACATGATCGACTTAGTCTTTGGGAATCTGACTAAAAAAAGACCCTGTTTGCCAGTTTTTAAGAAAACTGGATGGGAAGCCTATCCCCGACCCATAGAGGGCGTTTAAGCCGTTCTTGGACGTAAAACCAAGGGAAGATGTGAGCCACAATCACAACTACCTGTACATACATGCTTTTTCAAAATAAATAATTAATAAAGAGAGAGAGAGTTTGTGAGACTACAGCTTGGCCTACATATAGGTGGTATGATTGCATTTTCACTTTTTCATCTATAAATTCTTCTCTTCCTTCCCTTCATTTCTACTCATCCCATATATTCATCAAATATAGAAGTGTGTAGAAATGGCAGGTTCTCAAGTCATCATATAAGAAATATTTGTGTTTTCGGTGGATCCAGTTCTGGGAAAGAAAAGGAGTTTTTAGAATCAGCAAATCATCTTGGCCGGGTACTAGCTGAGAGAAAGATTCATTTAGTGTATGGGGGAGGTAGCCTTGGGTTAATGGGAGGTGTGTCAATGGCTGCATTTTTAGGAGGCAGTCAAGTTTTGGGGGTTGTCCCCAAAGCTTTAGCAAATGGGGACATCATTGGAAAAACAATTGGAGAAGAACTACAGGTCCCAACAATGTCTGACCGACTGAATACCATGTTTTAACCATGCTGATGCCTTCATTGCCTTACCAGGTGGTCTGGGCACATTGGAAGAGATCTTTCATATTTCATCTTGGGCCCAACTGCACATTCACCATAAACCCATAGGTTTGTTAAATGTTAATGGTTTTATGATAAGTTGCTGTCTTTCCTTGATCAAGCTGTGGAACAGGAATTTCTAACATCTTCGGCACGACGAATCATAATCTCTGCTGCTACTGCTGAACAATTGATTGACCAACTACAATCTTTCATCCCTGTCATTGATCCCTGCATGAGTCGTCTAGATTGGTCAACTAAGGAAAGCCGTAAAAAGCTTAGATTAGATTTGAGCCTTCATCTGTGAAACCTTGTGTCTTTTGGTTTTATTAATAGCATATTATTTTGTTTTGTTACTTCTTATGTTTGTTTAAGTGTGTTTCAGGTTTGTCATTGTTCGCTGTTTCAGGTGATGTCTTCTATACTCTATCTTTCTACCTTCGAACATTGAGGACAATGTCTCGTTTTGGTTGGGGGGAGAGGGTGGTAGTTTAAAAAAAAAAAAAAAAAAAAAAAAATACTAACTTGCTAACTGTTTTTGCTATTATTAAAACCATTTGACAAAATTGTTATTAGGATGGCGGAGTATGGAATCAATTTTATTGACTCTAGAGACGCATCTTAGTAAGTTTCATTACCAAGGTCTATCATAATACTTCTTGAAATATTCAGGTTTACAAACTCTCACATTGTTATCACTTGAATTCTGCTCATATACTCATTTAACAAGTATTATTAAACCTTCATTTTCACACACACACTTTAACATATGATTGTGGGTTGCACATTGGATTATTACAGTAATTATGTTCTTTTTGTTGAAGGTAACAACTAAGGGTAAAGGATAGTATATAATTTGCAAAAAAAAAAAAAAGAAAAAAAAAAAAAAAAAAAAAAAAGAGATAGTATTTGATGATAATAAAACGTGGATAAGTTTGGTTTCGTAGCCTCCATAACCTAAAGCAATTAAGCCCGAAGGGGTGTTTTAACACCTAATACCCTAAAGTCAACTGACTTGGGAGCTATTGGCCCAAAGCTTGTTACATGGGTTAAGGAGAAAAGCTTAAGGGAATCAAACATTGCACTATCTACGTATGAGTATCTGCAACCCGAGTTGTTAAGCTCGTAGGGGTGTCTCAACACCTAATGCCCTAAGACCAACTGGTCTGGGAGTCATTAGCCTAAAACTCGTTACATGGGTTAAAGATACATTGTGTTTTAAGTTGTATGTGTATATAAATAAAAAAGAAAAAAAAAAAAAAACAATCCCAACCCAAGGAAGTTCACCTTAAACATTTGAACATAATATTGTTTTCTTCCAACAAAAGCCCCATCATCTATGTTTTCATTGAGCACACAAAAAGAAGGTTTATTAATACCTTGTTTAAGAAGTATGAAGCAGGAATATAAATTTAATGAGAGTTTGTTTATCTGGATAGATTAATGGAAGTTGAATGATGAATGTCTTGCTTTGTGGAACTTGCAAATTGTTTCTCTATTTTAACGCTTTAGATTACTAGGGACTAGTAATAAGCTGGTTGGGGGGTGTGATTAGTACTTAAAAGTGCATGTTTATCAAGGTTTTATATCATCATTTTGCACTTGAAGTATCAATAACTCCTTAACTAAAGTATGTTTTTATAATAACAAGTTTGATATTATAAGATACCTTAATTTATGGTAAATGCTCATTTTAAATGCAGGACTATCACATAAATAAAAGGATTGATTGATGAGTTTAAGCATTGAAAGTTAAAGGACAAAGAGATGGCCAAACTTAGAAAAGAGATGTCGGTGCAGTCCAAACCGGAACAGTGCTCGGTAATTGGATCATATCTGGAGCTCTAGATCTCGGATTTAGGTCCATTTTATATGGATGGAAAGGTAAAACATAGGCCTACAACTTTCATTTGGACACCAAGATCTAAGAAGGCCGTTTTCAAGTCCAAAAATATAGGAACAACGAAGAAGTCCGAAGCTGTCCTGCAGCCCAGACACTATTTAGTGTTCAGCCCATATCTTGAGTTCTAGAAGTCCAAATGACCTCATCTTTTTTTGTTGGAAAGCTGAGACAATTTCCTAGAACATTCCTGAGGATTCTGGGCAAATTATGATGTTAGCAATGACGTCTTGTTCAGACAAGAAGATAAGGATTGTTATCAAGTCAAGATATGGCCACCCACTCATCAATTAGTCAACAAATCAATAGTTCCAAATTTTGGCCTATAAAAGGAGGCACTTACCATGTATTGAGGCATCTTGGTTTCCAGATCAAGATCATGCTCTTGCTTTCTCTCTTTGTATTGCTTATGTTTTGCTTTCATTAATATCAAGTTTATGCACTTAATTTCCTTTCCTTTGTCTAGTTAACTTCTTTCTCATTTATGTTCTTGTCTTGCTCATTTATGTTTCTTTCTTTTATTATGTCTAGCTAAGTTAATTATGTCAAGGTGAAAAGGGTACACTAATGGTGTAAGAACAAGTATAATATAAACTTAACATGGACCTTAACGTTGGATACTAACATGTTTTATATTTGTTATCTTGTTCACTTTAATACTTTGCTTGTTAAATGGTTAATCTAGATTTATGTTGTGTAACACTTGGTACAAACAAATACTTGGCACTTTCATAGCCCATACTGTATGGTTTAAACCGACACCTGAGCTATGAAAGGAACTTGATTTGTTGTTAACATAAGTTATAATCATGAATGCCTGCCAACATTTACAAGTATTAGCTTTATATCGAATAAGATAATTAATGTAATCATGTTAACAATTTATAATCTGATTGGAACCTCCTTTATGTGTGGTTTCCAATTGAGTAATAAGAGTTTATATTATACTTGTTTGAAGTACCATTAATGGATCCTCTAACCTTGACATTTGTTTTTATCATTGTTTAATCCTTACGTTAATCTTTTATCTCAAAGTTCTCATTAATTTCTTCATCTTCTGTTATTATTATTATTATCATTATTATTATTATTATTATTTACATTCTGTTTATATTATATAATATATATCTTTGATCTTTTCATAAAGTCAGTATATAGGCTGGAAACCTGTGACCCGATCTTTAGATCATTCTCAGGTATAACAACGCCACGTACTGAGTATTATTATTGTTGTTGTTGTTGTTGTTGTTGTTGTTGTCTTGTTATTTATAATTTATACAATTAACCTCTCTGTGGTTCGACCCCGGTCTTGCCGGGTTATTTATTACTTCGACACTCCTGCACTTGGGAAGAGACATCAAGCTTTTGGTCGTGTCACATCTTTAAAATCTGTCATGCTTTGAGCAAGTTGAGTGTTGATTGTCTCCTGCTTTTCAATGAATGCATGCAATGTTTCCTCAAGATTTCTTCTAGGAGGTGGAGTATAAGGAGGTGCATATCCATCAGAATTTTGAAAATTATGGTGTGCTTGAAACGGTGGCTATGAAGTTTTTCATTGTTGCTATCACTCTTCCAACTGAAATTCGGGTGATTTCTCCAACCAGGGTTATACATTTGTGAGTATGGGTTATGGTTGGGTCTTTGGAAACTGTTTAAAGCATGAGCTTGTTCATGGAGGCATTCCCTAAAAGAAGACAAAGTTGGACAATCATTTGTTGAGTGTTCCTTGGCTTCACAGATTTGACACACAATGTCTTGAATAGATTTTAATTGACCACTCTTTTTCAATTCAAGTGCTTCGACTTTTCTAGCTAAAGATGCAAACTTGGCTTGGAGGTCATGATCTTCCCTAAGGTTGTGCATACCTCCACTAGATGTATGAGGTTGAGTTTTACTTGGTGCCTCATAAGTACCTGTGGTGTCCCAATTTTGAGCATTTTCGGCTAGCAAGTCTAGGTACTCCATTGCTTCATTAGGGTCTTTATCTTTGAAAGTTCCATTGCACATCAATTCAACCATTTGCCTATCTCTAGGTGTTAAACCTTCATAAAAATATGGAACCAATCTCCATGTTTCAAAACCATGATGATGGCAAGTATTAAGCAAATCTCGATACCTATCCCAACATTGGTAAAATGTTTCTCTTGGTTTTTGAGTGAAAGTGATGATTTGTCTTTTGAAAGAGTTTGTTCTGTGAGACGGAAAAAACTTCTTTAAAAATTGTTGTTGCATTTCATCCCAAGCACGAATGGATCCTGGTCTCAAATTTTGTAGCCATGTTTTAGCTTTATCTTTTAATGAAAAAGGAAAAAGGTTTAATCGAATGGTGTTCATGCTACAATTTGAGTCATTATAAGTATTACAGACCTCCTCAAATTCCCTTAAATGCAATTATGGATTTTCTAGGTCTAAACCATGAAAAGAAGGTAAAAGTTGAATAATGCCTGGCTTAAAATTAAAATGAGATGCATCAGGAGGGAAAACTATGCATGAGGGTGCACTTGTTCTTGTGGGATTCATGTGGTCTCTAAGTGTTCTCATACGGTTATTCTCATTATTCTCATTATGAAGTGATTGATTATCTTCTTCGGCCATATTTTCTGAAAATGATGAGGATACCCTACAAAGTCGACCACTTAATGTACGTGACCAAACTCTCATGCACGTGTAAGAAGAGAATAAAAGGAAGACAAGAAAAGAGAAGAAAAAGAAACAAAACAAAACAAAACAAAAGTTAGATAAAATGAAAAGTGAAGAGAGAAAATAAATTAAATATTATAATTTATACAAGAATTTACCTCCCCGACAACGGCGCCAAAAACTTGACACGACCAAAAGCTTGATGTCTTCTCCCAAGTGTAGGAGTGTCGAAGTAATAAATAACCCGGCAAGACCGTGGTCGAACCACATAGAGGTTAATTGTATAAATTATAAATAATAAGACAACAACAACAACAACAACAACAACAACAATAATATACTCAGTACGTGGCGTTGTTACACCTGAGAATGATCTAAAAGATCGGGTCACAGGTTTCCAGCCTATATACTAAGTTTATGAACAAATAATAATAATAATAATAACAATAATAAAGAAGAGAAGGAAGAAATTAATGAGAACTTGAGTTGGAAGATTAATGTAAGGATTAAACAATGATACAAACAAATGCCAAGGTTAGAGGATCCACTAATGGTACTTCAAACAAGTATAGTATAAACTCTTATTACTCAATTGAAAACCACACATAAAGGAGGTTCCAATCATATTATAAATTGTTAACATGATTACATTAGTTATCTTATTTGAATAAAGCTAATACTTGTAAATGTTGGCAGACATTCATAATTATAACTTATGTTAACAACAAATCAAGTTCCTTTCATAGCTTAGGTGTCGGTTATACCATACAGTATGGGCTATGAAAGTACCAAGTATTTGTTGTACCAAGTGTTATACAACATAAATCTAGATTAACCATTTAACAAGCAAAGTATTAAAAGTGAACAAGATAACAAATATAAAACATGTTAGTATCCAACGTTAAGGTCCATGTTAAGTTTATATTATACTTATTCTTACACCATTAGCGTACCCTTTTCACCTTGACATAATTAACTTAGCTAAACATAATGAAAGAAAGAAACATAAATGAACAAGATAAGAACATAAATGAGAAAGAAGTTAATTAAGTAAAGGAAAGGAAATGAAGTGCATAAACTTGATATTAATGAAAGCAAAACATAAGCAATACAAAGAGAGAAAGCAAGAGCATGATCTTGATCTGGAAACCAAGATGTCTCAATACATGGTAAGTTCCTCCTTTTGTAGGCCAAAATTTGGAACTATTGATTTGTTGACTAATTGATGAGTGAGTGGCCACATCTTGACTTGATAACAATCCTTATCTTCTTGTCTGAACAAGAAATCATTGCTAACATCATAATTTGCCTAGAATCCTCACGAATGTTCTAGGAAATTGTCTCAGCTTTCCAACAAAAAAAAAAGAGGTCATTTGAACTTCTAGAACTCAAGATATGGGCTGAACACTAAATAGTGTCTGGGCTGCAGGACAGCTTCGGACTTCTTTGTTGTTCCTTCAATTTGGACTTCAAAACGACCTTTTTAAATCTTGGGCTCCCATGAAAGTTGTAGGCCTTTGTCTTACCTTTCCATCCATATAAAATGGACCTAAATCCGAGATCTAGAGCTCCAGATATGATCCAATTACCGAGCAATGTTCCGGTTTGGACTGCACCGGCATCTCTTTTCTAAGTTTGGCCATCTCTTTGTCCTTTCACTTTCAATACTTAAACTCATCAATCAATCCTTTCATTTATGTGATAGGTCTGCATTTAAGATGAGCATTTACCATAAATTAAGGTATCTTATAGTATCAAACTTGTTATTATAAAACATGCTTTAGTTAAGGAGTTGTTGATACTTCAAGTGCAAAATGATCATATAAAACCTTGATAAACATGCACTTTTAAGTACTAATCATAAAGCTATATCCAATCTAGACTTGATGTTGTCCTTTGTCTTCCTCTTCACATCCATGACAGTGTTGAAAATATTCTCAAACACGTTCTTTTCGATGTGCATGATGTCAAGGTTATGGCGGAGAAGATTGGTCTTCCAATAAGGAAGCTCTTAAAAGATACTTCACTTTACCCAATTATGGGTCAAACTAAAACAAGGAAACTTTTGCTTACCTAATTGAAGGCCAAACACAATGTCACCGTACTTTGATACAACATGATGCAATTCTTCACCAGAAAGACGCGGGGATGCAACATCTTTTTCAAATCTGCCAACAAAGAAATCTTTTCTGTTCTTCCTGAACCTGTGATTAAATGGCAAGAAGCGACGGTGACAGTAAAAAAAAGAAGCTTTACCTCCGTTTGCTAGCGTGAATGCCTTGTTGTTTTCCATGCAGTATGGACATGCGAGTTTCCCATATGTGCTCCAACTAGAAAGCATTCCGTAAGCTGGAAAATCATTGACAGTCCACATCAAAGCCACCCTCATAAGGAAATTTTGTTTCCTCGATATATCATAAGTCAGAGCTCCGGAGGACCACAACTGCGCCAGCTCATCAATCAACGGTCGAAGACAAACATCTACATTCCACCCCGGGCTGCTTGGACCGGGTATGACAGTAGATAAAAACATGAACTCCAGCCTCATACACATTCCCGGTGGCAAGTTATAAACTGTGAGTATGACCGGCGAACAAGAATAGAGAGCAGCTGATGCGAACCTCATGATCACGTGGTCACGCAACCCACACACAAAGACACCAATTCCCGAAAAGCCAAGTAAATCAGGTTTGATAGGAGTGTGACATAAAGATAACTTGTACCTAGGCACCAGCACTATTGGAAACGTAACACCCCACCCAACGAATTTGATTCGCAAACGAGAAGTATAAGGATGACGCCACGAAGCCAGTTGTTCTTCGATAAGTCGTTTTCAGTTCTTTAGAGAACCAAGGAAGGGAGATTATCCCACCAACACACAACAAGTGCAACAAAGAAGTTTATTGATATGAAAATTGCGTAACCTTACATGTTTGTTTATGCCTCTATTTATACTGACTCTAGACTTAAAGAAACCCTAATGGACCCCCCCTTAGGTGGACTTTATATGATGCCCACTTACAATTGACCCAAATAAGTAATAATTACCCAAAAACTAAGAAGAAAATAATAAAAATAATAAAAATCCGAGAATTACCATCCTAAATATGCTAGAATTAAATTTGTGTTGCTGCCCCCTTTCCTTTGATGTCCTTGATTAGCTTGGATAAATTTCCTCATTTGTTGCTGATTTAATTACTTTCCTTCATATGTTAGGAAAAGCATTAAATAGTCCTCCCCTCTTTAGAAATAAGATATGGCCAACTTCCTTACTTAATTAGGAGAATAATAAGTTGCTGGCTTTTTATCCTTGTAGCATTAGGAAACAAAACAAACCTAACAAGGTTGGTATTGGGCTGGACATATCAACCCTTGTTTCCACATGAATTGGGCTCTTCTTGGACCTGAACTAGATGAATTAAAGGCTGTCCTTCATGCTCCTTAAATGTCCCAAACCCTTCTAGGTCCATCTTGCTCCATAAGTTCTGAACAAGCCCATTCAATGCTTCTTTAAGCTTCTTTGCCCTAACTCTTGTGATTGGCCCAATTGGCACCTCCAATGGATCGTTGGCATGATTACGCTTAGTGTTGGGCTGATCCGCATCATCCCCTCTCTCTTCAAAAGGATTCGACCCCGAATCATTGCCTACATCAAACAAAGTAGGATCAGAAACATTAAAGGTAGCATTAACACCATACTCACCTGGAAAATCAACTTTATAGACATTGTCATTGATCCTCTCAAGGATCTGAAATGGCCCATCTCCTCGTGGTTGTAACTTTGATTTCCTATGGGCTGGAAATCTCTCCTTGCGCATACGCACCCAAACCCAATCGTCGGGCTGAAAGACAACATGTTTGCGCCCCTTATTGGCTTTGGTCGCATACACACGATTCCTCTTTTCAATCTGTTGCCGCACACTCTCATGGAGTGTTTTCACCACCTGTGCTTTACGATTACCATCCAAACTAACCCTTTCATCAACAGGCAAAGGAATCAAATCCATTGGAGTTAAAGGGTTAAATCCATACACAATTTCAAATGGTGAAAATTCAGTAGTAGAGTGCACACTACGATTATATGCAAACTCTATAAATGGCAAACAATCTTCCCAATTCTTTAAGTTCTTTTGAATGACAGCACGCAGAAGTTGTGTTAAAGTCCTATTAACTACTTCGGTTTGTCCATCTGTTTGGGGGTGACAAGTAGTTGAAAACAACAGTTTAGTACCCAATTTTCCCCATAACACCTTCCAAAAATAGCTAAGGAACTTAACATCTCTATCAGAAACAATGCTCTTAGGGACCCCGTGAAGTCGTACTATCTCCCTAAAGAACAAATCAGCAATGTTAGTGGCATCATCGGTTTTATGACATGGAATAAAGTGTGCCATCTTTGAAAACCTATCAACAACTACAAAGATTGAATCCCTACCCCGTTTTGACCTAGGTAAACCTAAGACGAAATCCATCGAAATGTCTACCCATGGTTCCTTAGGTACAAGCAAAGGGGTATACAAGCCATGTGGTTGAGTCCTAGACTTTGCTTTCCTACAAGTTATGCATTTATCACATATGCGCTGCACATCTTTTTTCATTTTAGGCCAATAAAAATGCTCATGCAACACATCCAAAGTCTTAACAACACCAAAATGCCCCATCAACCCGCCCCCATGTGCTTCACGTACAAGCAAATCACGCATAGAACTTAATGGAACACATAATCGACTCTCTTTAAACAAATATCCATCAAGTCTATAAAACTTCCCAAAAGTTGAAGTTTCGCAAGCATTGTAAACATTAGAAAAATCACTATCATCCTTGTACAATTCTTTTGTGTGTTCAAATCCTAGAAGTCTAGCATCCAAAGTTGATAAAAGAACATACCTGCGTGAAAGTGCATCAGCTACAATGTTTTCCTTTCCTTGCTTATACTTGATCATATACGGAAAGGTTTCAATAAATTCCACCCATTTAGCATGTCTCCTACTCAACTTACCTTGCCCTTTCAAGTGCTTCAATGATTCATGATCAGAATGTATCACAAACTCCTTGGGCCACAGGTAATGCTGCCACGTCTCTAGAGATCTTACCAAGGAATAGAGCTCCTTGTCGTATGTAGGGTAATTCAAAGCTGCCCCATTAAGTTTTTCGCTGAAATACGCAATGGGCCTTTTATCCTGCATTAACACAGCTCCTATACCAATACCTGACGCATCACATTCAACTTCAAAAGCTCTCGTAAAGTCAGGCAAAGCTAAAACAGGTGCCGAACAAAGTTCATCTTTCAACAAATTAAAAGCCTTATCTTGTTCATCATTCCATTTGAATCCAACAGACTTTTTAACAATTTCAGTTAAAGGTGCAGCAATAGTACTAAAATCCTTCACAAACCTTATATAAAAACTAGCAAGTCCATGAAAACTCCTTACCTCACTTACCGATTTTGGTGTAGGCCAATCCTGGATGGCCTTAACTTTCTCCTTGTCCATCTCGATACCCTGTGCAGTTACGACATAGCCAAGAAACATAATTTTTTCCATACAAAAGGTACACTTCTTAAGATTAGCATATAATTGCTCACTATGCAACACACTAAGTACATTACGCAAATGATCAAGATGCTCATTTAAGTTCTTGTTATAGATCAAAATGTCATCAAAATACACAACAACAAACTTACCTATAAACGTACGCAATACATGATTCATTAAACGCATAAACGTGCTAGGCGCGTTTGTAAGTCCAAACAGCATGACTAACCATTCATACAAACCATGCTTAGTCTTAAATATAGTTTTTCACTCATCACCCTCTTTCATCCTAATCTGATGGTACCCACTTTTTAGATCAATCTTAGAGAAAATACATGATCCATGTAACTCATCTAGCATGTCATCAAGCCTAGGAATAGGATGTCGATACTTTACCGTTATGTTATTGACGGCACGACAATCAACACACATCCTCCATGTTCCATTCTTTTTAGGCACAAGTAGCACTGGCATAGCACAAGGACTCATACTCTCACGAATGTAACCCTTCATCATCAACTCATCTACTTGCCTTTGAAGCTCCTTTGTCTCCTCGGGGTTGCTTCTATAGGCTGGACGCTTAGGAATTGAAGCTCCAAGCACAAGGTCAATTTGATGTTCAATCCCCCTTAATGGTGGTAATCCATTATGGATGTCTTCAGGAAAAACATCATCAAACTCCTGCATCAAAGAAACAGCCACACTAGGAGTAGCAGAATCAAGATCGTTAGTGTTAAAATAAGCCTCCTTATACACAAGTAAGATCATTGGCTTATTAGTGAAAAATGCAGATCTGATTTGAGATCCTTTTGCATAAAAATTAGGTTGTTTCTTGAATTTTTCCACACTACTATCATCACACAAGCTTACTTTCTTCACTCCTCGATTTTTACCTCCACTCTCAACTGGTTTTATTAATGATTTAGGTTTAGCCGAATCTGATGGTTTTCTCTCACCATTGTCCTCACGTGAATTTTCACTCTTCCCATCCTCACATTCTTTTTTTTTTTTTAATTTGATTTGATCATCATACACTTGTTTTGGAGAAAGAGGTACAAGAGTGATGGTTTTACCATCCTTTACAATAGTGAACCTATTTCTAATCCCATCATGAATCGCTTTCCGATCAAACTGCCATGGACGCCCCAAAAGTAAGTGACTAGCATGCATTGGGACTACATCACACAAAATCTCATCAGAATACTTCCCAATAGCAAACGCAATCAAAACCTGCTTAGTAACCCTCACTTCACCACATTCATTCAACCATTGCAATCTATAAGGCCTCGTATGCTTAATACAACTCAGATTCAATTTCTTCACAAGGGTATCACTAGCAACATTAGCATAACTACCTCCACCAATTATCATGCTACATACCTTGTTTTGGATATGACATCGAGTGTGAAATATATTTTCCCGTTGCTGATCTACATCATTTTCTTTGATTTGCATTGATGCGGACCAGCCCAGAAACACCAGCAAGGACCCATTACATGTTCCAAATGGACCAATGACTCGGTCCAAGACAAAGACATTGAAAGACGCATTGAATGCATTGGTTTTGAAGGTTTCCACCAAGTCAGAATTGGAAGGTCCATTGGAGTATCAAGAGGAGATCCTAGTACATCTTATCCATGTGCAAGAGGGGTCCAATACAACCTTATTTGGGCCATGAGATAAGGGCTTTATTTTATTTTGTTAGCTACAGCCCAAGGCTTGTTTGGGCTTAATTCATACTTTGTTTTAAGCTAGGATCCAAGGCTTGTTTGGATTAAGTTATGGGCTTTTCATTTTAGGGTTTTGGGCCAATTTTGAGTGGACCTCATATAAGTCCACATAAAGGGTCCATTAGGGTTAACTTTTCAAGAACTATTTAAACTCAAGTAGGCCAAAATTTCGGCAGCTTTGATGATTATTATTCTGAACTTTTCAGTTTTAACGTGTGAGAGTGATTCTTGCATTCTTCAGTTCTTGAACGAACTGAATCTGACTTATCAAAGATTAACTGGCTTCGTGGCGTCATTCTACTCATTCCAATAGTGTTGGTGCCTTGGGGCAGGTTTCCATTGTGTCGCACTCATATCAGACCTATTTCGGCTTTCCGGGATCAAATCTCAATCTTGATTGTGGGTTGCGTGACCACGTGATCACGAGGTTCGCATCATGCATGTTCAACGCATGCCTTATAAGCAAGGCCTCTCCCTCAACAGGATATGCAATCTCCTCATCACTACAATCCACCAAAGGTGGCATCTCTTCACTTTCAGATTTGTCACTTTCAGATTCAACCTCCCCATTGTCTCTTGTAAGCATAACTCTTCGGTTTGGACACTGAGATGCAATGTGTCCCTTCCCTAAACACTTAAAGCATTTAATATCTCTATCACGAGCAGGTTGATATTCAGATTTACCTTTCCCATCCGTATGAGTATCCTTTTTGGCCTTAGGTGGTTCGGCCCTTGCATAAGGCTTTGGTTGGGCAGCCCCCTCTGTCTTAAAATTCGGCCTCCATATTGAGGAAGATATGTCGAATTGGTCTGAAAACGTGTACTGCCCCTTCTCTTTATTTGCCTCTCCACCTTCGTTGCCATATGGACCATGTCCTCCAATTCCACACAATGTTGTAATTCTACAACATTCGCAATGTCTATATTCAGCCCATTTAGAAATCTAGCCATAGTAGCTTCCCAATCCTCAATCACATTGGCCCGAATCATGGCGATCTCCATCTCCTTGAAATACTCATCCACGGGCCTAGAACCCTGATTTAAACCCTGTAATTTCAGATACAAATCTCTATAATAGTGGTTAGGCACAAATCGCCTTCTCATCAACACTTTCATCTCCTCCCACGACACTACCAGCCTCTCTCCACTCCTCCTTCTACTAATAACATTCTGATCCCACCAAATCAGTGCATAATCTGTGAATTCGATGACAACCAATTTCACTTTCTTTGCCTCCGAATAGTTATGGCAATCAAAAATCCAATCCACCTTTTTCTCCCACTCCAAATATGCCTCGGGATCATTTTTACCTTGAAAAGCAGGTATTTTCAGTTTGATAGAATCCAAATCACCATCTAACTACGGAAATTTTCCCTTTGGCCGAATTGGCCCCTAGTTCTATTCCCAAAATCCCTTCGGTTTCTAGGCTGCCAAAAACCTTCCCGATGGCCTATGGCCTCATCCTCAAAACCACCATCACCAATATCATCAACATCCTCCTCAAAATCCTCATAATCAGCCCACCTTGCCCTTTCGGCCCTACTGCCACTGTTTGCTTTCGGTTCAGCCCTAAGCTTCCTCACATTTTGGGTGCTTGTACCAGCCTCATTACCACGTTTCTCCACCCTATCAAGTCTGTGCATGGCTTGCATTTGGAACGTAAGTTCTCCTTCGTGTTGTCTTGATCTGACATGATAATACCTGCAAAAATTGGTTAGTGGTAAAAAAAAAATTATCCTCACGTCGCTCGTGTTTCGCTCAAACACTCTTAATGTCCACACACGCTCACACCTCTTGTCTCACCTTCTTACGGTTCTTGCGAAACTGAAACCAACACCAAATAAAACCAACTTGGCAGCTCAATCCAAATATATCTATATATATGACTCAAGAAGCAATAAAAACCAGAAAACAAGCAAAACAAAATTGCGATGATAGTCTCGCGAGTAGCAAGTGAGTCTATCCGAAATATGAACGAAACTAAAGACTCGAATAAAAAAAACAGAAACAAAATATGAAAAATGATGAAACAACACCCAAATATGTTGGATATGATGAAAATAAATGGCAAGAAACGAAAACAATAGAAAGAAAGCGAATTTCAAAAGTTAACCCAAAACAGACTTGTTTACGACGAGTTAAGTCCTAATCTGGAACCTAAAGTCAATGATGTCCAATTGAGCTAAAATTTCAGATATAGTGATCTACCAACCCAAATAGATAGAATATGAAATTTGAGCAACTTACGATAAGGGTTGATAGACTGACGCAAAAACGTTATGAATTAGACCTAATTAGACCAGAATTTGAAACCCAAAGTAAACAATATCCAATTGACCCCATAATCAATATGTGGTGCGATTAGGGTCCCAGTAATAACAAAATAAAATTTGAGCTCATTCTGACTTGATTTGGTCAAATTTTCCTTTGTTTAGTTTTTTTTTTTTTTTTTTTTTTTTTTTTTTTTTTTTTTTGCGGCTGAAACAAACGAATGCCTAATTGAATGACTTTTTTTTTCTTTTTTTTTTCTCTCTTATTTTTTTTATGCCACTGATATATTTTGGTCAGGAACCAAATGAAATAACCCTTTTTTTTTATATGATACCAAATCAAGAGAAGAAGAAATTGGACACTAAGGAATTTTTTTTTTCTGCGGAAACAATATGAAACGAAAATTTCAGAAGGATATAACTTGATTAATGAAGCCAAGCTCTGATACCAAATGATGCGAACCTCGTGATCACGTGGTCACGCAACCCACACACAAAGACACCAATTCCCGTAAAGCCAAGTAAATCAGGTTTGATAGGAGTGTGACACAAAGATAACTTGTACCCAGGCACCAGCACTATTGGAAACGTAAACCCCCACCCAACGAATATTGATTCGCGAACGGGAAGTATAAGGATGACGCCACGAAGCCAGTTGTTCTTCGATAAGTTGTTTTCAGTTCTTTAGAGAACCAAGGAAGGGAGATTATCCCACCAACACACAACAAGTGCAGCAAAGAAGTTTATTGATATGAAAATTGCGTAACCTTACATGTTTGTTTATGCCTCTATTTATACTGACTCTAGACTTAAAGAAACCCTAATGGACCCCCCCTTAGGTGGACTTTATATGATGCCCACTTACAATTGACCCAAATAAGTAATAATAACCCAAAAACTAAGAAGAAAATAATAAAAATAATAAAAATCCGAGAATTACCATCCTAAATATGCTAGAATTAAATTTGTGTTGCTGCCCCCTTTCCTTTGATGTCCTTGATTAGCTTGGATAAATTTCCTCCTTTGTTGCTGATTTAATTACTTTCCTTCATATGTTAGGAAAAGCATTAAATAGTCCTCCCCTCTTTAGGAATAAGATATGGCCAACTTCCTTACTTAATTAGGAGAATAATAAGTTGCTGGCTTTTTATCCTTGTAGCATTAGGAAACAAAACAAACCTAACAAGGTTGGTATTGGGCTGGACATATCAACCCCTTGTTCCACATGAATTGGGCTCTTCTTGGACCTGAACTAGATGAATTAAAGGCTGTCCTTCATGCTCCTTAAATGTCCCAAACCCTTCTAGGTCCATCTTGCTCCATAAGTTCTGAACAAGCCCATTCAATGCTTCTTTAAGCTTCTTTGCCCTAACTATTGTGATTGGCCCAATTGGCACCTCCAATGGATCGTTGGCATGATTACGCTTAGTGTTGGGCTGATCCGCATCAGCAGCAAAGGACCCAAATGGGTTGAATCGGTCTGTACATAACCCAAGACGGACATTCCTTGATTCAGCTGAATAGTCAGGATGCACACTGTTAAAGCGTTTCCACGCTTCGCCGTCAGAAGGATGCACCATCACACCATCAACTGCATCATATGTTTGGTGCCATGTCATGTGCTCAGCAGTCCTTCGTGACATGAATAACCTCTGCAGTCTAGGTGTGATAGAGAAATATCTAAGTTTTTTATACACCACTAGAGTCTTTCCCTTGCCAGTTTTGGGTTTGTAACGGGAATGCCTGCATGTCATGCACTCGGTCATCTCAGCATTTTCAAGGTAGTATAACATGCAGAAGTTAGGGCACATGTCAATTTTCTAGTATCCTAAACCGAGGGGTTTCATCATGGACTTCGCAGCATAGAAGTTCTCTTTGAGCTTGTTCCCTTCAGGTAAAATGCTTCTTTCCCAATCAATAATTTTGTCATACTAGGCCTCACTCAGCCCGTGATCTGACTTGATGGTGAACACCTGTGCCACGACCGATAATTTACTGTGGTTTTGTGCAGCCATCCCATAATGGTTCGTCAGAATCTTTCAACAAATCAAAAAACCTAGCTTCCTCTGCATTAGGTTCTTCTTCTACGATTAGACATTGACTAACATTACCTTGATTCATTCTCATTGCATCCATAACCATGTTTCTGTAAGGATTAGTGTTGTCATTTGCCGCTTCATGCACGTTGCTAGCACTAGAAGTTGACCCAACCACTGTTTCTCCCATTCTCCTATTACTAACAAATACCTCTCTATGTGCATACCAACACTCGTAATCCTCCATAAACCCTTTGTGTAAAAGATGCATCATTACAACATCTGGATGCAAATACTTTTTATTTTGACACTTCCTGCATGGACACCTAATACCGCCTCTAGTAAAATTTCTAGGAATAGATGTTGCGAAAATAATAAAACCCTGAATCCCGTTACAATAATCCATCCTCCGCAATCCTTGGGGTGAATCTAGATACATCCATGAACGATCATCCATGACTTATATCGAACCTCTATAAAATTATGATGACATCATGTATATATTAATTAACTAAGTTAGGTAAATAAACTTGGAAATATATTACTTTACCTCGAGATTATCCAACAAACCAATCACAACTTCTCATAAATATTAAATATTTATTATCATTTATCAACGTCCATACAAATTAATATATATAAATTAACAGAAATTACCACTCTGCAATACCATTGATAAAACTTAAAACGGACCCATTAAGCAAGCTATTAATTATTTCAAAACATAACATGTAATTCGGTAATTCCACAAAGTTTTAACAATTTACAAACAAATACAATCTTACAAAATCTAAAACAAACCATAACAGGTATAAAATTATACATTCATAAACTGCAAGTTTGTTTGAGAAATAACAATAAAACATGTACATCTACTAACAAAAATACATATACTAAAAAAACAATAAAATTGACATTTAAATGTTAAAATTTAAAAAGATAGAATTACTTATAAAAATTGATAAAATCCGTCGGTAAATCAGAACACGGATGTTGTAACCACAAAACTTCAAGAAATACAACTGCTGAGATGAGAAAGATTTTTGTTTGGGGGCGAGGGGGGGCTGGTTATTTGCAGATGGGGAGACTTAGGATTAGGAAGAAGAAGGAGAAATGGGGGAGGAGAGTGCCGGTAGGGCGGCCATATATTCACTTTTTCCGACGGGCTCACCGATGGAATAACATCGTCGGTGAATACGTCGGTGACTCCGTCGGTAATTCTGACGGGAAATTGACATGTCACCGCACGGACCTGCTTTTCAAATCCCTTGGTGATTCCGTTGGTATTTTTGACGGTGCACTGGTCACGTCACCCGTACGAATCTGGCCTTTCAAATCCGTCGGTGATGTCATCGGTATTTTTGACGGTGAACTGGTCACGTCACCCGTATAGGTCCCAGGTTTTCAATCCGTCGGTGATTTTGTCGGAAAAATCACCTGCCAAAATGTACCCGCCCTTTTTTCATTAATTCTAAACTTTCCGTCCGTAATTCCATCGGTAATTACCGACCGAATTACGGACGGAAATATTTCGTCAGTAATTTCGACCAAAAAATACTGACAGAAATATTCTGTCGGGGATTCCGTTGGTGTTTAGCAAATTTCTGGTAGTGAGTGGCTTTGTAGTGTCATTCAATTCAATTCTAATAATGATGGTGCATTGAGACATTTTAATCGTGTCACACTTCTCAAACCTGATTTTTTAGTTTTTTTTAGGAAATATCATCTTTGTTGGGGGTTGCTTGACCATGTGATCAAGAGGTTCGCATTAGGTACCTCTCATAAATCTTTGATAATTAGATTGATGTTAGCTATATACTAAATTTGGAGGTTGAGGAATTCTCAGCTCCATGGTAAGGCTCTTTATAATGTTTTGGTTGTTTATAGTGATATCATTTAAATGTATTGTTTCTAAAGTTAATCGTTTTTGTAATATGGCCTCCTTGTATACTAATAGAATGCTTCATATTCTGCAGGGTTTTTTCTTATGATATTTTTTATTCTAGGTGATTTAATTCTTGTTTAGGTTTTGAGGGCATGTCCTCTCTACCTTTCTCCTGTGTATGCCCCTTTTATTTCATGTTTGTTTTTTGTTTTAGGTTAGGCGGGTTTTGTTTCCTATTCGAGCTTTGTTATGTTGTTGTTTTGTTACTTTTTGGTTAATATACTTACTTTATCCAAAAAAAGAATTACCTTTGTTTTCTTGAATGTCCAAATAACCTTAAAATCAAGATTTGACACTAAAAAATAAAATAAAAACCAAAGAAAATGAGATTGGAGATGTATATCTCTTAGTTCTTGAATTCAATCTTTTGTAATTTCAAGCTTACAACATAATCATTTTTTTTTATTTCATTTTTTTTTCTTATATGAGATACTAACTTTCTTTTGATAGTAATGAAATTCAAAGACCTTTTTTTTTTTTCCACAATCAGTTTTGAAGAAAGAACACTAAACAAAAATGAAAACTTAAAGATAAAAAAGGATATAATCTGATTTTAGAGCCTTATTTTGATGCTAATTGATGTGAACCCGCAAGGTAAGAACAACCACATACATACAAGAAAAAACAAACCTAAGAAAGCTAAAATCAGATTTGGTTGATAAAATCTTGACACAATGTTTACTTGAACCTAAACACAAAACTATTATAGAATCATGAACAAGACAATTAAACAACCCTATTTATAATAGGTAAAAACATCCTAAACAAGGTTGTAAAAATAATAAAAAAAAATTCTAAATAAAATAGAAAAAAAAATTCTAAATCAACTAGGAAAGTAATACAGATTCTACATAGTAGCTTTTGGACCTTATCATAATGCCTTTCTAATGTTTCACCAATATGAAATTTTAACCTTATATAAAACAAGGCATTTGGAATCTTTTGACAAACTTTGAGTCTAATCCAACAGTTGGATTAAAAGTTATGCTTATTAGAATAAAACTAGGCAATTGAAGAAATAAGCACAAAACCATCTCTAATGTCCTTGGATGATAATGAAATCTTTCCAAATAAACTTCCTACTACCCTTTACTTTTCTTATAGGACACAGACTCCTTGCTGACTTTCTTTACATATTACATAAAAACTATTGAGTTGTCAAACTTATCCAATATGAACTCCTTTGTTGGCATAAATGGCTTCACACACAATAAGGACACCTTTGCTAATATAAAGTTAATAAAACACATGGAAACACTTAATTAGGCCCATTTTTAGATGGATCAGGCCCCTCTTTCATACATATTAAATTGATTAAGATTTGATCATCACTTGTTATCATAAAGCTTAATTGGGCTTTCTTGAAACTCGTCTTGTCCCAAACACTCTAAATAAACTCATTGAATACATCATAAGGCTTCTTTGACCTTGATCGTGTGATTAGTCTAATTAGCATTTCTAATAAATCCTTTGGTGTTGTGGGTTATGTTATTGAGTAATTCGTATCACAGTATAGTCCCCAAAATATGAAAACTTGATTTACAAAAAATAAGGTTTTAACAAAATCTGATAGTGTAGGTTATAGGTCAATTTTGTAAGTAGGTCAATTCAACCCATAAAGGTAGCCAAACAACCCTTGTATTCTAGCTAAAAAAAAGTATTAATTAAGCTAAAAGAAGCCTTGGTTTATAGCTGAAATAATAAAAATAAAACTCATATTCCCTATATTGCTATGAGAAGAGAATAAGAAAAGAAAATAATACAAGTTTGATATAAGGCTTTTATTTATAGTCTATAATGCTGCTCGATGATCCTAAAAACCAATTTGTCATTAAATACCATCAGCTATTTTTTTTTTCTTGTGTAGCTATGATGAATAAGGAATCTTTGTAAGAAAAGAATTTTGGAATATTAATGAATCCTTACCACACTTTGAAACTATGCAGCCCATTAAAGATCCTTGTAGAGCTAGGAGATTCTTAAAACAAGTTATCAAATCATTGTAGGAAAAGGATCCTTACCAAATATGATGTAAATAACAAAATTCATACCGTCTGTTTTAATATTGCAAGGCCTTTCAAGCTTTGAGTCACCTTAAATTTTACCCCAATATAGAAAAATATCTCTGGAATCTTCTGGTAAAGTTTCAGCTCAATCCAACGGTTTGATTTGGAGTTATGTGCAATAGTATAAAACTAGACGATAGAAACTTTTACCCCAAAATCTGAATCTAACCTTACTTGAATTGTATCAGGGTCTTTGGTATCTCAATGAATCCATTAGAATTCAAAGGATATTCTAAGATATCCTTTGAGAATCTCTTTATTTGTTCTTCAAAGTGAGGCTTTTTATGAAACATATATCGATGTTAGTTATGCTTGAAAGCCACTCATGCCGATTTCTTTATATCCACATTAGCAACCGTATATTGTGTTAGAGCTCAAGGAGGCAAATTTGAGTGCTGGAAGTATTGCTCTTGGATAACGAGTAACTTCAACATGAAGTTATCGATGTATTCTAAGCACTTAGAAAACAACTCCTTATCAATGAAAGAGATATATGTGAAGGCTTCTTCTAAAAACTTCTTGTTTCTAAACTTATAGCTAAGGATACCCTTTAACTTCTCTAAGAATTTGCGACCATCTCATTCTTATTTACTCAATGCCATCCTTTGGCATGTCTCTAGATGATTTATGGTCCTTTTTATCCCTTCCCAATCGAATACTTGAGGGGCTTCAGCATATCAAAACTTGAAAGAGGCACAATTTACTTCCTGGTGTTACGAGGCCGAGGATAAAGGTACTTTATAGCATCGGGACTAAGTTGCAAGGAAGGTTGTTCTTTGAGACATCTTGGGGTTTCTTATAACACATCTTCATGGAAAGGAACTGGAAAGCTTGTTCAAGTAGGCAAACTTTAAAAATCTTTTCCATTATTATGTTAATGGTTCTCCTAATTTGAGTAGTTTTTAGAAAGGGATTAGATTATAAAGGGGCCATATTTCACCATTAAATAACAACCAAGAGAATTTGTAAAGCAAATAAACATAAAATGATGTCTCGTAGTATTATTGGGTTTTTTTGATCATCCACTCGAAACATCATGACCAACTAGTTTAATCAATGTTTTAACCATATATGTCCTGCCCATTATGCCCTAATATAGGTAGGAAATCTTAAATTTTGGAATTGGCTTGTTTAAGTGATCAAGTAAACTCTAGATCGCTAAAGGTCTATTTACTCGAGTAGTCATGAACTACACTAGACAAGAGAGATAGATATGGATTGGGCCAAAGCTTTATTGATGCAACTATCTCAAACTTGCAAGTTTTTAGGAGGTTTGAAGTGTCATGAGCTCTGGCTTGGGAACAAGTCCATCAAAAATCCACTACTTCCTCTATAAAGAGGGGCAATATGTGAAAAAGATCGTGTATTATGAGTGTGTGTAAGGAATGATTACATATCAATTAAAAAAATAATAATATAAAAAGGTCACTTCCAAATACACAACACAATATATATGAATAATTTGCAATATGACATGCACGACATAACACACAAGTTAAGGATACAGAAGTACAATCACATAAACATAAGAGCATAAACCAGAAATGATGCTTGTGATATGTTAAAGGATACAGAGGTACAATCCTATAGAACAAATTCTATTCAAGGTTGTGATATGTATACAAAGCTTAACCCAAAAAATATATCCCTCGTAGAGTCATCATTATGTTGCTAACATGAGCTACCTCCCATTCAACTCCCTCGTGTCATGGCTTGAGACTAGCTAGAGTGCATAGATGAAAATTTTCCTAGTTATAATACTAATAAGGGGAAAAAGGTAAACATAAGAAAAGAAAAAAGATAAAATATATAGGAATCTTTTCCTTTGAAAGATGATGACCTCAAGGCTGAATAGCGCATGTAATAAAATAAACATGTAAGCAAATAGAGTCACTTCATTGAGAAAGTATGCTTCCCCTTCCTCTAAAAAATGACCCTGTTTTATCTTCTTCCTTTATGATCATCTATATATGATTTGTTTCTTATTGCATCTGATTATGATTTGTTTTTCCTTGTTTTCTACTGCATTAGGCTACTTGCTATATATGATTAAGATCTCGTTTTCTAGTCCTTGTGTGCATCCATGCTCGGGTCATTGTGTTCTTCTGTTGCGGAAAAGAAGTAAAACGATGCAGAGAAGGGAGGTTTGGTTAACCTGGATGCAGATGTGGCCTGTTCAAATGAGTACTGCGGTTGTAGTGTCCAGTAAGGTTTCGACTACATTGGTCACTTACGCCGATGTCTCCACAATCACAGGACAAGAAGAAGGTGTTGCTCAGGGAAATCCCAAACTCGATTGTCAATATGATGCTCTTGGCACGGTCTAAAACAAAGATCTTCATGGTATAATAGGGGATGTTCGGGTTTGGTTGAAGAGCCAAAAGCTGTGGAATCTATGCCAATAATTAGCTCTAATTTTGGAAAGCACAAAGACGTTAAATCTGGACATAACTTAAGGATAGAGCTCCAGAAATGCTGCATAGTCATGGTACAAAGCTCTCTCGGTATTCTAATATAAAGCAAGGTGATACTGAAGGTCACCTAGAGAAAAACTCTACTAGAGCTGATTCCCAGGTTATTCGAGCCAACTACCAGGATTTTCAAGGTGTTTCAGATCTGAATAATGTCCGTTCTATCAACGTTGATGTGTTGAAGGAAGGCATGGGAATGAAGATTCATTATGGGGAAGTTGGGTCTTGTCATCTAGTGGATTCAAAATCAAATTAGAGGCAAGAATTTAATGCTGGCAATGTGGATGGCGTGGTAAGACAGAAAAGGTCAAATTAGAGGCAAGCATTAATGCTAGCAAGAAGAAGGTGTTGTTTAGGGAAATCCTAAACTCGATTTTCAATATACTGCTCAAAACAAAGATCTTCATGGTTTAATTAGAGATGGTGGTTGGGTTTGGTTCAACTCTAAGCCAAGAGCTGTGGAATTTGTGCCAATAATTAGCTTTAATTTTGGAAAGAACAAAGACGTTAAATCTGGACCTAACTTAAGGATAGAGCTCCAGGAAATGCTATATAGCCATGGTACGAAGTTCTCTCGGTATTCTGATATAAGGCAGGCAAGCTGATAATGAAGGTCACCCAGAAAAAAACTCTAGTGGAGCTAGTTCTCATGTTATTCAAGCCAACTACTAGGATTCTCAAGGTGTTTCAGATCTGAATAATGATGTGCTGGGTTCTGTCAACGTTGATGGGTTAAAGGAAGGCAACTAAATATGAAAGAAAAGAAGATTGAAAGGCATAATGGCCGTGATCCTGAGTTTTTCAAACCTTGAAACACTTTTTAGGCCTGCAAATCTTTTTCTTTTATAGCCAATAGTCATAGCCTCATTACATGCATGTAAAAGTCTTTTTTAATCAAACAATAAAGCAAATTGAATCAATAAATGATGTTTTTAAAATGCAAAAAAACATTTTCACAAGAATCATGACATTACAAACAAAACTACTCTTCATTATTTATGTTGATAAAATAAGTGCTAAAAAAGAGTCAAATTTTCCTTATTAAAACCTCGAGTTTTCACTCAAGTTTCTTACTTCGAAACTCATAAAATAGGTCACCTCATCATCTACATTCATTAGACCAAATCATCTTTTTCATTAAGATAGATTTAATATAAAAAATTTTTAAGCTTACATTGGGAAAAGTTTTGTTTTCAAAATGCAAAAACTCATTTAAGCCATGGATAACTCAACTTTGAGTTAACACTTTTTTCTCAACTTTTACCTTATCAATTCTCAACAACTAAAAAAGGCACAAAGATGCATTTTAGTGTAAAATGACATATCTTGGGATTGCAGCTAAAGAAAACACTTTTAAAATTACATCTTATGATTTCGTTGCAACAATTGGACTTAAATGTACATGATTCTTGAAATTTACAAGTTGATTCCTAAACAAAAAACATGTTTAAACAAAAAAGTCATTAAACACTTCTTACAAGTCATCCTTGAAAAGTTAAGCAGCTGGGAGACAATGTAGTAGATTCTAATAAGGATAACAAATAATATCTAGATTAACTAAAGGCAAAGAAGCGCATAATCAAATAATGATTCGATGAAATCCATTGAAACTATGAATAACGTCTGGTGATGACAAATGCCTCTTGCTAACGAATAGGAGAATGAGCACGACTAGATTATTTGAGGATAATGTTGTTTAAGAACAGTTTATGATTTGATAAACTCCATCAGCGATTGAGAGTAATGCTACACTTGGGGGGCATCTTTATCTCTAAAATTATGGTTTACCCTTTGAATGATGGTTATGATACCTGACTCACATGAATACATTAGTTGGGGGAAATTTGCAAAGATCATTGACAACAAATGATTTGATGAACTCCTTTAGAAAATGAGAGTAATAGAGTGTCGTTTCTCTATCAAAGTGAGTGGACAAATGGTGCGAGAATATCTATGGTACATGAAAAATGTTATGAATGCATTAATTGGGGGCAATTTGCAACTGTCATTGACAACAAATGATTTAATGAACTCCTTTATGAAGTGAAAGTAATGGAACACCGCTTATTTACCAAAATAATTATTGAGTGGACATTGGTGCAAGAATATCACAAATTAGGGTACATCATTCGATCAGGGGGTAACATCATGGCTAAAAACATTTGTCACTTCTCAAAAAATGATTAACTAAACAACGCTTCATTTATTGCCTAAAGGTCTAAGCTATGTAATAAAAAAGTGATCCAACACATTGTTCACATGGGCAAAACCCGAGCAGGCTGATGTGATGAAGAGAAGTGAGCTGAGGCAATCATACATCTCAAACACATGGCAAAACTTGAGTGGGCTGAAGAGTCAAATTGAGAAATCAAAAGGCCAGATTGGTAGCAATAAACATTTCCACCATTCAAAAGATAATTTGTAAAAGGAGGTGATATGGTTCAGCCTTGTAATACGAACCAAGCAAGGTCAGATTTGGATTTTGGACTAAAAGTTTACACCATTTAGTTTTAACACTATTGAGCATAACTTCAAATCCAACTATTGGATCAAGTTGAAACTTTACTAGAAGATTCCAGAGGTGTTTGTCTATGTTGGGGTACATTTTCAGGTGAATCCACGTTCAGAAAGGACTTGCAATATAGGTCCGAACAGGGTATATGAATTCTGTTATTTACTTCCTTTTGACTTGTGGACTTCCTATTTGGCAATGATTCTTTTCCTACAAGGATGTGGGAGCTTGTTTTGGGAATTTCCTAGTTCCACAAGGATTTTTAATGAGCTGCAATATAATATCCAAGTGTGGCAAGGATTCATTAATGTTTCAGAGTCTTTTTCTTATAAGGATTCCTTATTCATCCTAGCTACAAAAGGAAAGAAACGTTGGTGGTATTTAATAACAAGTTAGTTATTTTTATTATTTTCTTTCATATTTGGGCTTAATTAATACTTTGTTTTCAGTTAGGATCCAAGGCTTGTTTGGATTAAGTTAGGGGCTTTTCAGTTTAGGGTTTTGGGTCAGTTTTTGAGTGGACCTCATATAAGTTCACGTAAGGGGTCCACTAGGGTTAGTTTTTTGAAGAACTATTTAAACTCATGTAACCAAAATTTCAGCAGCCTTTGATGATTATTACTTCTGAATTTTTCAGTTTTAACGTATAAGAGTAATTCTTGCATTCTTCAGTTCTTGAACGAATTGAATAAGATTTATTGAAGATTAACTAGCTTCATGGCATCATTCTACTCGTTCCAATAATGTTGGTGCCTTGGCACAGGTTTCCATTGTGTTACACTCCTATCAGACCTATTTCGGCTTTTCGGGATCAAATCTCAATCTTGATTGTAGGTTGCGTAACCATGTGATCACAAGGTTCGCATCATCTAGAAAGGAAAGTAATTAAATCAACAAAGAAGGAAATTTGTTTTCTTATTTGTCCAAGTTAAATAAGGAAATCTAAGCTAATCAAGAACATCAAAGGGGGCAGCAACATAAATTTTTCAAATCAGATTTCTCCTAGTTTATTTGGGACTTCTTAACGGTGACAAATCTGATTCTATCATATTTAGGATGATAAGTTTTGGATTTTTATTATTTTGTTTTTAATCTTTGGGTTATTATTACTTATTTGGGTCAATTGTAAGTGGGCTTCATATAAGTCCACCTAAGTGGGGTCCGTTAGGGATGATGCGGACCAACCCAGAAACACTAGCAAGGACCCATTACATGTTCCAAATGGACCAATGACTCGGTCCAAGACAAAGACATTGAAAGACGCATTGAATGCATTGGTTTTGAAGGTTTCCACCAAGTCAGAATTGGAAGGTCCATTGGAGTATCAAGAGGAGATCCTAGTACATCTTATCCATGTGCAAGAGGGGTCCAATACAACCTTATTCTCCCACTCCAAATAAGCCTCCGGATCATTTTTGCCTTGAAAGCTAGGAATTTTCAGTTTAATGGTGTCCAAGTCCCCATCCATATCGTCATAAGTGCTCATGCCACGGAAATTCACATTCCTCCTAGCCCTGTTCGGTCCAGACCTGATTCCTTGGCCAGCTGATGCAAAATCATAGTCATCTTCACCCCCATCTACATTTTCATCAACAAACTCTTCAAAATCAGATCTGACATTCCGTGCCGCCATATGGACCGTATTTCCCCGGCGATCAGCCCCACTATTCTGTTGCTTAATCGAATTCACCTCATCTTTCAGATCCTTGTACGTCCTAGACAACAGCTCAAATTGCTGGCCTATGGATCGCAATTGGAAAGCTACGTCAACGTTTTGTGTCGCTGATTCGTTGTTTTCAGACATTCTTTGAATCTGTAAAATTTGGTTAGTAGCACAAAATATATCCTCACACCTCTCATGTATCACACAAAACAAAAATTAAGGCTTTTCACTCTATTAAGCTCTCTACGCCTTTTACCTCACAACTTACTTTCTTTTGGTTCTTTAGGAACTGAAATCAACAAATCAAAGTCAATAGCCTTCGCAGCGCACTCTAAATATAATTTTCAGACTCAAGAATCAATAAATATACTGAAAACAAAGCAAAACAAAACTAGGATTACGATTTTGCGAGTAGCAATGCAAATTCGTACGAATTGTGGACGAAACGAAGACACGAAATAAAACAGAAGTGAGTGTTAAGAAAACAATTACTTGACTCCTAGATAATCAAAATATAGCAGAAAAAAAATTATTTGGACAAAACTAAACAGCAAAGATCATGTTTTGAAACTTGAGGCAAATCTAACCTATTACGCAATTTTACGTAACAAAATTGAAACCCAGACCAAACGATCTTGAAATGACCTCAAATTCAATATTTAGTATTACAATACTATGAAAACACCAAAAATCAATTTATAGGTCGTTCTATAATGTCTAGGTACCCAAACCCCTTGTATGGTTTGCGGCAGAATTGAACCTCCATTTAAAACCTCCAGAAACCGATATCAAAATAATCCCAAATTTAATATGTGGTGCGATCGCACACCCAGTACTCAGAATATGAATTTCAATAGATTCCAATGTGTTTTACCTAGGGTTCACTAAGAGTAGTGTTTTGCGGCAGAATTGAAACTCGAATTAAAACCTCAGGCAAATAATATCAGAATAAGCCCAACTTTGATATATCATGCGATCCCACCCCCAATAGACTGAATATGAAGTTTAAATTGATTCTGAGAGATTTGTGTTTTCTGCGGCAAAAATTGAATGATCCTTCAAATTTCAACTAATCACTCTTTTCTCTATTTCTTTCTGATTTTTTTTTCTTTTTAACAAACTGATATGATTAGAGACAGTAACAAGATGAAATATAATTTTTTTTTTTTTTTTTTGCTTAGATGACACAGATACGAAGAACAAGAAGATGGATGCAAACACTGAAAAACTTAAGGGACACTAAAAAAAACGAAAATAACAGAATGATATGACCTTGTTTCGGAGCCTAGCTCTGATACCAACTGATGCGAACCTCGTGATCACGTGGTCACGCAACCCACAATCAAAATTGAGATTTGATCCTGGAAAGCCGAAATAGGTCTGATATGAGTGTGACACAATGGAAACCTGCCCCAAGGCACCAACACTATTGGAATGAGTAGAATGACGCCACGAAGCCAGTTAATCTTTGATAAGTCAGATTCAGTTCGTTCAAGAACTGAAGAATGCAAGAATCACTCTCACACGTTAAAACTGAAAAGTTCAGAATAATAATCATCAAAGCTGCCGAAATTTTGGCCTACATGAGTTTAAATAGTTCTTGAAAAGTTAACCCTAATGGACCCTTTATGTGGACTTATATGAGGTCCACTCAAAACTGGCCTAAAACCCTAAAATGAAAAGCCCATAACTTAATCCAAACAAGCCTTGGATCCTAGCTTAAAACAAAGTATGAATTAAGCCCAAACAAGCCTTGGGTTGTAGCTAACAAAATAAAATAAAGCCCTTATCTCATGGCCCAAATAAGGTTGTATTGGACCCCTCTTGCACATGGATAAGATGTACTAGGATCTCCTCTTGATACTCCAATGGACCTTCCAATTCTGACTTGGTGGAAACCTTCAAAACCAATGCATTCAATGCGTCTTTCAATGTCTTTGTCTTGGACCGAGTCATTGGTCCATTTGGAACATGTAATGGGTCCTTGCTAGTGTTTCTGGGCTGGTCTGCATCAATACTTGTTTGAAGTACCATTAGTGGATCCTCTAACCTTGACATTTATTTTTATCGTTGTTTAATCCTTACATTAATCTTTCAACTCAAAGTTCTCATTAATTTCTTCCTTCTCTTCTTTATTATTGTTGTTGTTGTTATTATTATTATTATTATTATCTATTCATAAACTCAGTATATAGGTTGGAAACCTGTGACTCGATGTTTTAGATCATTCTCAGGTATAACAACGCCACGTACTGAGTATTATTATTATTATTATTTACTAGTACTAGTACTACTATTGTTATTATTATTGTTATTATTGTTATTGTTGCGTTGTTATTTATAATTTATACAATTAACCTCTCTGTGGTTCGACCCCGGTCTTGCCGGGTTATTTATTACTTCGACACTCCTGCACTTGGGAGAAGACATCAAGCTTTTGGTCGTGTCAAGTTTTTGGCGCTGTTGCCGGGGAGCTAATTTCTTGTATAAATTATAATATTTAATTTATTTTCTCTTTTCACTTTTCATTTTATCTAACTTTTGTTTTCTTTGTTTTGTTTTGTTTCTTTTTTTTTCTATTCTCTTTTCTTCCTTTTATTGTCTTCTTACACGTGCATGAGAGTTTGGTCACGTACATTAAGTGGTCGACTTTGTAGGGTATCCTCATCATTTTCAGAAAATATGGCCGAAGAAGATAATCAATCGCTTCATAATGAGAATAACCGTATGAGAACACTTAGAGACCACATGAATCCCACAAGAACAAGTGCACCCTCATGCATAGTTTTCCCTCCTGATGCATCTCATTTTAATTTTAAGCCAGGCATTATTCAACTTTTACCATCTTTTCATGACTTAGACTTAGAAAATCCATACTTGCATTTAAGGGAATTTAAGGAGGTCTGTAATACATATAATGACTCAAATTGTAGCATGAACACCATTCGATTAAAGCTTTTTCCTTTTTCATTAAAAGATAAAGCTAAAACATGGCTACAAAATTTGAGACCAGGATCCATTCGTGCTTGGGATGAAATGCAACAACAATTTTTAAAGAAGTTTTTTCCGTCTCACAGAAAAAACTCTTTCAAAAGACAAATCATCACCTTCACTCAAAAACCAGGCGAAACATTTTAACAATGTTGGGATAGGTATCGAGATTTGCTTAATACTTGCCCTCATCATGGTTTTGAAACATGGAGATTGGTTTCACATTTTTATGAAGGTTTAACACCTAGAGATAGGCAAATGGTTGAATTGATGTGCAATGGAACTTTCGAAGATAAAGACCCTAATGAAGCAATGGAGTACCTAGACTTGCTAGCCGAAAATGCTGAAAATTAGGACACCACAGGTACTTATGAGGCACCAAGTAAAACTCAACCTCATACATCTAGTGGAGGTATGCACAACCTTAGGGAAGATCATGACCTCCAAGCCAAGTTTGCATCTTTAGCTAGAAAAGTTGAAGCACTTGAATTGAAAAAGAGTGGTCAATTAAAATCTATTCAAGACATTGTGTGTCAAATCTGTGAAACCAAGGAACACTCAACAAATGATTGTCCAACTTTGCCTTCTTTTAAGGAATGCCTCCATGAACAAGCCCATGCTTTAAACAGTTTCCAAAGACCCAACCATAACCCATACTCACAAACGTATAACCCTGGTTGGAGAAATCACCCAAATTTTAGTTGGAAGAGTGATAGCAACAATGCACAAACTTCACAACCACCATTTCAAGCACACCATAATTTCCAAAATTCTCATGGATATGCACCTCCTTATGCTCCACCTCCTAGAAGAAATCTTGAGGAAACATTGCATTCATTGAAAAGCAGGAGACAATCAACACTCAACTTGCTCAAAGCATGACAGATTTTAAAGATGCTCTTGCAAAATTAACATCTGCTCTTAGTTTCCAAGAGAAAGGTAAGTTTCCATCTCAACCACAGCAAAATCTAAAAGGGCAATACAATGCAAATGCGAGTAGTTCTAGAAGCCAACACATGGATCAAGTCAAATCAGTCATCACTCTTTGTATTGGTAAGGTTATTGAAAAACCCATTCTTGAACCTTGTGAGAAAGATGATGAGTCTATCTCTGAGGCTAAGGAATGGGTTGAACCTGAACATTGCAAAGAGAAGGTTGATTCCCCACCAGCACTTCCATTTCCTCATGCCATGACCAAACAAAGGAAAGTCAATCACAACTCTGAAATCTTTGAAACTTTCAAACAAGTATGGATCAATATACCTTTGTTGGATGCTATTAAATAGGTTCCTTCCTATGCTAAATTTTTGAAAGATTTGTGCACTGTGAAGAGAAAACTGAATGTGAAAAAGAAAGCCTTTTTAGCCGAACAAGTAAGTGTCATTCTTCAAAACAATAATGCTTTGAAATATAAAGACCCTAGTTGTCCTACAATTTCTTGCTTTATTGGAGAACATAAAATTGAAATAGCCTTACTTGATCTTGGAGCTAGTGTGAATTTACTTCCATATTCAGTCTTTCAAAGTCTCAATCTAGGTGAGTTAAAACCAACCTCTATAACTCTTTTACTTGCCGATAGATCTGTAAAAGTGCCTAGAGGAATAGTTGAGGATGTGTTAGTACAAGTTGATAAATTCATTTACCCTGTAGATTTTGTTGTCTTGGATACACAACCTGTTGAAGCATGTAATTCAATTCCTGTCATTTTAGGACGTCCATTTCTTGCCACTTCTAATGCATTGATTAATTGTAGGAATGGACTGATGAAGCTATCATTTGGAAACATGACATTGGAGATGAATATTTTCAACATTTACAAGCAACCTGGAGATGATAATGATTTACAGGAAGTGGACTTTATTGAAAAATTAGTTCATGATCAATTTCAAACCACTTCCAGTGAAACTGAGATTGATGAATCTGATGATTTACAAATGGTCTACTTTCAGGAATCAAAGGCATGCAATTGGAGACCACAAATTGAAGAATTGCCACCACGATCAATTGAGCCCATACCTTCAAGTGTTCAACCATTAAAACCTGAATTGAAGTCGTTACCATTTAATCTCAAATTCTCATTTTTGGGAGAAAATGAAACTTTTCCGGTAATAATCTCTTCCAAACTTAATGCACATCAAGAAGGTAAGTTATTACAGACTCTGAAAATGCATTAGGATGGACCATAGCTGACATAAAAGGAATTAGCCCTTTGATTTGCACACACAGGATTTATTTGGAGGAAAATGCTAAACCCTCTAGAGAAATGCAACGAAGGCTTAATCCTAATATGAAAGAAGTAGTGAAAAATGAAGTCATTAAGCTTCTAGATAATAGAATCATTTATCCTATTTCTAACAGCAAATGGGTAAGTCCTACCCAAGTTGTACCCAAAAAGTCTGAGTCACTGTGATAACGAATGAGAAAAATGAGTTAATTCCAACTAGGACTGTTACTGGTTGGCGCATGTGCATTGACTATAGGAAACTTAATTCTATGACTAGAAAAGATCAGTTCCCTTTACCTTTCATGGATCAAATCCTAGAAAGAGTTGCAGGTCATGAATTTTATTGTTTCCTAGATGGCTATTCAGGTTACAATCATATTGAAATTGCATTGGAAGATCAAGAGAAGACTACTTTCACATGTCCATTTGGTACTTTTGCATATTGAAGGATGCCTTTTGGATTATGTAATGCACCAGCCACGTTTCAAAGATGCATGCTTAGCATATTCAGTGATATGGTTGAACATTTTCTTGAGATTTTTATGGATGATTTTTCTGTTTTTGGTGATTCATTTGATGATTGTTTGACTAACTTCGAAAATGTTTTGAGTAGGTGTGAAGAAAAGAATCTTGTACTCAATTGGGAAAAATGTCACTTTATGATAACAAACGGCATTGTACTTGGTCACATTGTTTCATCGAAAGGAATTGAGGTTGACAAATCTAAAATCGAGTTAATTGCCAACTTACCAACACCAAAATCTGTTAAAGATGTTAGATCATTTTTAGGACATGCTGGTTTTTACAGAAGGTTCATCAAAGATTTTAGTGTAATATCTAAGCTCTTGAGTAACCTTCTAACAAAGGATAATATTTTTGAATGGACTGAACATTGTGAAGAAGCCTTTGTTAAACTTAAAAACTTGCTTACTTTTGCTCCTGTCATTCAACCTCCTGATTGATCATTACCTTTTGAAATAATGTGTGACGCTAGTGATTATGTCGTGGGTGCTGTCTTGGGACAAAGAAAAGATAAGAAACCTTATGTGATTTACTATGCAAGTAAAACTTTAAATAGTGCTCAAATGAATTACACCACCACTGAAAAAGAATTACTTGCAGTAGTATTTGCTTGTGATAAATTCAGGATCTTATCTAGTTGGCTCACCTATTGTTGTTGTTTTTAGTGATCATGCAACATTGAAATATCTTCTTTTCTAAGAAAGATTCTAAGGCTAGATTGGTGCGGTGGATTTTGTTACTTCAAGAATTTGATATCACAATCAAAGACAAGAAAGGCACCGAAAATGTTGTTGCAGATCATTTGTCAAGATTGACAACAGATTCAAAATCTGACATCACATCAATCGATGACTATTTTCCCGATGAATCTTTACTTTCTGTTTGTACGATGCCTTGGTTTGCTAATATTGTTAATTTTCTTGTTTCAGGACAATTGCTAGCTCATTGGAGTACCCAAGACAAAAGAAAGTTCTTTGAACGAAGTGAAGAACTTTTATTATGACCCTTATTTATTCAAATATTGTCCTGATCAAATATTTTCGAAATGCATTCTCTGACAATGATAAGTAGTGTCATTAAATTTTGTTATTCTGAGGCATGTGGGTCATTTCTCATCAAAAAGACAACTGCAAAATCTTACAAAAGTGGATTTTATTGGCCCACCATGTTCAAAGACTCACATGCATTGCAAGACTTTGAAAATTGTCAAAAGTTGAGATCTATTTCAAAAATGAGATCTTTGATAATCTTATTCATTGGGATGACATTTCCTCCATCATTTGGTTTCGTGTACATATTAACCAGTAGATTAAAAGTCGAAACAATGATCACAAAAACAGTGATTAAAACAATATTTTGAGTCGATTTTGGAATCCCTCGAGCCATAAATGATGGTGAACATTTCTGCAACAAGCCATTTTGAAATATTATGGAATCACACACAAAGTTGCCACCCCCTTATCACCCTCAAACATGTGAACAAGTAGAGCTTGCTAATAGAATCAAATAGATCTTGGAGAAAACGGTGAACCCTAATCGGAAAGACTCGTCTTTAAGACTTAATGATGCACTTTGGTGATCGAACTGCTTATAAAACATCATTAGGTATGTCACCTTATAGACTAATCTATGGAAAACCTTGTCACTTGCCTGTGGAAATTGAACAAAAGCTTATTGGGCTATTAAAGCTTTCAATTCAAACATTGATTGCTCAGCTGCTGCAAATAATGAGCTTGAGGAAATTAGAATGGAAATTCCAAGAATCAAGAGTTTCATGACATGTTGGTCAAAAAGTCTTGCTTTATAATTCTCGACTCCATTATTTCTTGAAAACTAAGATCAATGGATGGTCCTTTTATGTGAACATGTGTATCCATATGGGGCTGTGATATCGAGAATCCAAAGAATGACAATGTTTTCAAGTAAATGGCATCGGTTGAAAAGTTTTTTTGACAATTTTTCAGTTGAAAATGACTCTACTGAATTGAGTGATCCTGTATATAAAGATTGATTCTTTTTCTCACATTGTTTTGTCTTTGTTTTGGTGTATCTTTTGTTTTGCTAGTTTCTCTCACCCCGGTCAAATGCGGATAACGGTACTCCGTGACTCTTAAGTCTTCTTTCAGTTTCCCATGATAACTGATATCTGTGTATAATTGTGCAATCTCTACTCTTTCTTCTTTCTTTGAATCTCCCATCCAATTCTCATTTGAAAATGACACCACTCTTGAAAAATTGAAAAAGTATTTTTCCCGCTCTGCCTCAGAATGCGATTATAAAAATTTACCGTGCTAGGTGTGAAAGATTGAGGTTGTTAATGAATCATGAAATTCCTGAAGATATTCGTTGGCTGATTGAAGCAAAGGTCTGATTATCAGGTGAGTCTCCAATTCTTTCATTTCACACATGCCTGGAACAGGTAAAAAACACTTTGCAAAGAAACGTCGTGCAAAACGACTGAAAGTCTGTCACAGATGTGCCAGATGGACTTGTATGCGACATGTCGTTTTTTAGGAATGGTATCTGCAAACCGTGAAGATAAATACAATTCATTAAGGATGGCCGTCTTTAGATAATCTTTTGTTGACCTTGAGACGCATCCTAGTGGAGATGTGCATTGTGTAATTCATGGCCAAAATTCCATAAAGAACATGATCGACTTAGTCTTGGGAATCTGACTAAAAAAGACCCTGTTTGCCAGTTTTTAAGAAAACTGGATGGGAAGCCTATCCCCGACCCATAGATGGCGTTTAACTTGGACGTAAAACCAAATGTGAGCCACAATCACAACTACCTGTACATACATGCTTTGTCAAAATAAATAAATAAAGAGAGAGAGTGTGAGACTACAGCTGGCCTACAATTTTCACTTTTTCATCTATTAAATTCCCTTCATTTTCTTCTTACTCATCCCATACATCAAATATAGAAGTGTGTAGAAATGGCAAGTTCCTCAAGTCATCACATAAGAAATATTTGTGTTTTCGGTGATCCAGCCCTGGGAAAGAAAAAAGATTTTTAGAATCAGCAAATCATCTTGGTCAGGTACTAGCTGAGAGAAAGATTCATTTAGTGTATGGGGAGGCAGCCTTGGTTAATGGGAGGTGTTTCAATGGCTGCATTTTAGGAGGCAGTCAAGTTTTGGGGGTTGTCCCCAAATCTTTGACAAATGGGGACATCATTGGAAAAACAATTGGAGAGGAATTACAGGTCCCAACAATGTCTGATCGACTGAACGCCATGTTTAGCCATGCTGATGCCTTCATTGCCTTACCAGGTGGTCTGGGCACATTGGAAGAGATCTTTCATATTTCATCTTGGGCCCAACTGCACATTCACCATAAACCTATAGGTTTGTCAAATGTTAATGGTTTTTATGATAAGTTACTGTCTTTCCTTGATCAAGCTGTGGAACAGGAATTTCTAACATTTTCAGCACGACAAATCATAATCTCTGCTGCTACTGCTGAACAATTGATTGACCAACTACAATATTTCATCCCTGTCATTGATCCTTGCATGAGTCGCCTAGATTGGTCAGCTAAGGAAAGCCGTAAAAAGCTTAGATTAGATTTGAGCCTTCATTTGTGAAACCTTGTGTCTTTTGGTTTTATTAATAGCATATTATTTTGTTTTGTTACTTCTTATATTTGTTTAAGTGTGTTTCAGGTTTGTCATTGTTCGCTGTTTCAGGTGATGTCTTCTATACTCTATCTTTCTACCTTAGGACATTGAGGACAATGTCTCGTTTTGGTTGGGGGGAGAGGGTAGTAGTTTAAAAAAAAAAAAAACTTACCAACTAACTGTTTTTGTTTTTTAAAAAAAAAACCATTTGGCAAAACTGTTATTACTAGGATGGCAGAGTAAAGAGGAATTATTCTTGAGATGCATCTTGGTAAAAAATTTCTAATGGTTATTTGCAATATTCATAACAAGGCCTATTAGAATACTTCTTGAAATATTCAGGTTTACAAACTCTCGCATTGTTATCACTTGATTCTGCTCATATACTCATTTAACAAGTATTATTAAACCTTCATTTTCACACACACACTTTAACATATGATTTTGGGTTGCACATTGGATTATTACATTATTTATGTTCTTTTGTTGAAGGTAACAACTAAGGGTAAGGGATAGTATATAATTTGTAAAAAAAAAAAATGATGATAATATTGATGATAATAAAAACGTAGATAAGTTTGGTTTCGTAGCCTCCCTAACCTAAGCAATTAAGCCCGAAGGGGTGTTTTAACACCTAATACCCTAAAGTCAACTGACTTGGGAGCTATTGGCCCAAAGCTTGTTACATGGGTTAAGGAGAAAAGCTTAAGGGAATCAAACATTGCACTATCTACGTATCAGTATCTGCAACCCGAGTTGTTAAGCTCGTAGGGGTGTCTCAGCACCTAATGCCCTAAGACCAACTGGTCTGGGAGTCATTAGCCTAAAACTCGTTACATGGGTTAAAGATACATTGTGTTTTAAGTTGTATGTGTATATAAATAAAATAAAAAAAAGAAAAAGAAAAAAAAGAGTAATAATAATAATAATCCCAACCCAAGAAAGTTCACCTTAAACATTTGAACATAATATTGTTTTCTTCCAACAAAAGCCCCATCATATATGTTTTCATATATTGAGCACATAAAAAGAAGGTTTATTAATATCTTGTTTAAGAAGTATGAAGCAGTAATATAAATTTAATTAGAGTTTGTTTATCTGGATAGATTAATGGAAGTTGAATGATGAATGCCTTGCTTTGTGAAACTTGCAAATTGTTTCTCTATTTTAACGCTTTAGATTACTAGGGACTAGTAATAAGCTGGTTGGGGGGTGTGATTAGTACTTAAAGTGCATGTTTATCAAGGTTTTATATCATCATTTTGCACTTGAAGTATCAATAACTCCTTAACTAAAGCATGTTTTATAATAACAAGTTTGATACTATAAGATACCTTAATTTATGGTAAATGCTCATCTTAAATGCAGGCCTATCACATAAATAAAAGGATTGATTGATGAGTTTAAGTATTGAAAGTGAAAGGACAAAGAGATGGCCAAACTTAGAAAAAAGATGTCGGTGCAGTCCAAACCGGAACATTGCTCGGTAATTGGATCATATCTGGAGCTCTAGATCTTGGATTTAGGTCCACTGTATATTGATGGAAAGGTGAGACAAAGGCCTACAACTTTCATGTGGAGCCCAAGATTTAAAAAGGCCGTTTTAAAGTCCAAACTGAAGGAACAACGAAGAAGTCCGAAGCTGTCCTGCAGCCCAGACAATATTTAGTGTTCAGCCCATATCTTTTTTTTGTTGGAAAGCTGAGACAATTTCCTAGAACATTCCTGAGGATTCTGGGCAAATTATGATGTTAGCAATGACGTCTTGTTCAGACAAGAAGATAAGGATTGTCACCAAGTCAAGATGTGGCCACCCACTCATCAATTAATTAACAAATCAATAGTTCCAAATTTTGGCCTACAAAAGGAGGCACTTACCATGTATTGAGGCATCTTGGTTTCCAGATCAAGATCATGCTCTTGCTTTCTCTCTTTGTATTGCTTATGTTTTGCTTTCATTAATATCAAGTTTATGCACTTCATTTCCTTTCCTTTACTTAGTTAACTTCTTTCTCATTTATGTTCTTATCTTGTTCATTTATGTTTCTTTCTTTCATTATATTAGCTAAGTTAATTATGTCAAGGTGAAAAGGGTACCCTAATGGTGTAAGAATAAGTATAATATAAACTTAACATGATTAATACTTTGCTTGTTAAATGGTTAATCTAGATTTATGTTGTATAACACTTGGTACAACAAATACTTGGTACTTTCATAGCCCATACTGTATGGTATAACCGACACCTGAGCTATGAAATGAACTTGATTTGTTGTTAACATAAGTTATAATCATGAATGCCTGTCAACATTTACAAGTATTAGTTTTATTCGAATAAGATAACTAATGTAATCATGTTAACAATTTATAATCTGATTGGAACCTCCTTTATGTGTGGTTTCCAATTGAGTAATAAGAGTTTATACTATACTTGTTTGAAGTATCATTAGTGGATCCTCTAACCTTGACATTTATTTTTATCGTTGTTTAATCCTTACATTAATCTTTCAACTCAAGTTCTCATGAATTTCTTCCTTCTCTTCTTTATTAGTGTTGTTGTTGTTGTTGTTGTTGTTGTTATTTGTTCATAAACTCAGTATATAGGCTGGAAACCTGTGACCCGATCTTTTAGATCATTCTCAGGTATAACAACGCCACGTACTGAGTATTATTATTATTATTACTAGTACTAGTACTACTATTGTTATTATTATCGTTATTATTGTTATTGTTGCGTTGTTATTTATAATTTATACAATTAACCTCTCTGTGGTTCGACCCCGGTCTTGCCGGGTTATTTATTACTTCGACACTCCTACACTTGGGAGAAGACATCAAGCTTTTGGTCATGTCAGACGACATCCGGTCGAGCACTGCCACCGCCAGGACCCGAGTACCGGCTCATAAGGTCCATTACTTGAGATCCGACCGTTAGATCATGCTCAAATGTTTTGATGAGTTTCCGTAGGCTGTTTTCCATGGAGTAGCCTGGAAACGCTACACCATGAATACAACCTCCGGTCGGATGATGCCACCAACAAACCCCACCCGAGTACCGGCTTAAAAGGTCCATAACTTTAGATCCGCCCTTAGATCGTGCAAAAATCTTTTGAGTTTCCGGTGGCTGTTTTCCATGGAGTAGCGTGGAATCGCTACTCCACGACGACGACGTGGAATCGCTACTCCACGACGACGACGTCCAGTCGGGTGATGCCACCGACACTACCAGGATTACCGCCTCAAAAGTTCTAAAACTTTAGATACGATCGTTGAATCGCGCTCAACTATTTTGAGGAGTTTCCGTAGGCTATTTTCCATACATGACGACGATGTCCGGTCGAGCGATGCCACCCACACGACCCGAGTACCGGCTTAAAAGGTACATAACTTTAGCTCCGACTGTTAGATCGCGCTCAAATCGTTTGAGGAGTTTTTGTAGTCTACTTTCCATGGAGTAGTGTGGAATCGATAATCCACGACGAAGACGTCCGGTCACGCGATGCCACGGACACGACTAGAGTACCGCCTCAAAAGGTCCATAACTTCAGATCCGACCGTTGGATCGCGCTCAACTCTTTTGAGGAGTTTCCGTAGGCTATTTTCCATGGAGTAGAGTTTCCACGCTACTCCATGACGACGATGTCCGGTCCCGTGATGCGACCAACATGACCCGAATACCAGCTCATAAGGTCCATTATTTGAGATTCGACCGTTAGATCACGCTCAAATGTTTTGATGAGTTTTTGTAGGATGCTTTCCATGGAGTGTGGAATCGCTAATACACGACGACGACCTCCGGTTGGGCGATGCCACCGACAGACCAGAGTATCGGCTCAAAAGGTCCATTACTTTAGATCCGACCGTTGGATCGCGCTCAAATCTTTTGAGGAGTTTCTGAAGGCTGTTTTCCATTGAATAGCGTGGAATCGCTACTCCACGACGATGACCTACGGTCGGGCGATGCCACCGACAAACTCGAGTACTAGCTCAAAAGATCCATAACTTTAGATCCCACCGTTGGATCGCCCTCAAATGTTGTGAGGAGTTTCGGATGGCTGTTTTCCATGGAGTAGCGTGGAATCGCTACTTCACGACGACGACCTCCTGTGGGGCAATGCCACCGACAGACCCGAGTACTGGCTCAAAAGGTCTATAACTTTAGATCTGATCGTTGGATCGCACTCAAATGTTTTGATGAGTTGTCGTAGGCCATTTTCCAAGGACTAGCGTGGAATCGCTACTCCACGACGATGACCTCCTGTGGGGCGATGCCACCAATAGACCCGAGTACCGCCTCAAAAGGTCCATAACTTTAGATCCGACAGTTGGATCGCTCCCAAATGTTTTGAGGAGTTTTCGGTGGCTGTTTTCCTAGGAGTAACGTGGAAACGCTACTCCAAGACGATGACCTCCGGTCGGGCAATGCCACCGACAAACCCGAGTAGCGGCTCAAAAGGTCTATTACCTTAGATCCGACCGTTGGATCGCGCTTAAATCTTTTGAGGAGTTTCTGTAGGCTATTTTCCTTGGAGTAACATGGAATCGCTACTCCACGACGACGACATCCGGTTTGGCAATGCCACAGACAGACTCGAGTACCTGCTCAAAAGGTCTATAACTTTAGATCCTACCGTTCGATCGCACTTAAATGTTGTGAGGAGTTTCTAGTGGCTGTTTTCCATGGAGTAGCGTGGAATCGCTACTCCACGACGACAACTTACGGTCGGGCGATGCAACCGACATGACCGGAGTGCCGACTCAAAAGTTCCATAACTTTAGATCTGACCGTTGGATCGCGCTCAAATGTTTTGATGAGTTTCCATAGGCTTCTTTCAATGGAGTAGAGTGGAATCGCTACTTCACGAAGATGACCTCCTGTGGGGCGATGCCACCGACTGACCCGAGTACCGGCTCAAAAGGTCCATAACTTTAGATCTGACCGTTGGATCACCCTCAAATTTTTTGATGAGTTTTCATAGGTCATTTTCCATAGACTAGCGTGGAATCACTACTCCTTGACGACGACTTCCTGTGGGGCGATGCCACCGACAGACCCGAGTACCGACTCAAAAGGTCCATTACTTTAGATCCGACCGTTGGATCGCGCTTTAATCTTTTGAGGAGTTTCTGTAGGTTGTTTTCCATGGAGTAGCATGGAATCGCTACTCCATGACGACAACCTCCGGTCGGGCGATGCCACCAACAGACTCGAGTACCGGCTCCAAAGATCTATAACTTTAAATCCGACCGTTCGATCGCACTCAAATGTTGTGAGGAGTTTCCGGTGGCTGTTATCCATGGAGTAGCGTGGAATCGCTAATCCACGACGACAACCTACGGTCAAGCAATGGCACCGACATGACCTGTAATGGCCCGGCCCAACTTGCCATAAAATTATCCGCTTTGGTCCCTTACCACCCTCACGGTTTTGTTCCTGGTGACGCGAGCCCATTTTTGAGTCTGACGCCCCAAAACGCATATAACAAGTTGGCAACCAACACCACTTATAAGGCCATCAACACACCCCTCACCCGCCGATGTGGATCTTACATGACCGGAGTGCCGGCTCAAAAGTTCCATAACTTTATATCCAACCGTTGGATCGCGCTCAAATGCTTTCATGAGTTTTCGTAGGCCATTTTCCATGGACTAGCGTGGAATCGCTCCTCCACGACAACGACCTCCTGTGGGGCGATGCCACTGACAGACCCGAGTACCGTCTCAAAAGGTCCATAACTTTAGATCCAACCGTTAGATCGTGCTCAAATCTTTTAAGGAGTTCTTGTAGGTTGTTTTCAATGGTGTAGCGTGAAAATGCTACTCCTCGACAACGATGTCCAGTAGGGCGATGCCACCGACAGACCCGAGTACCGGCTTAAAAGGTCCATTACTTTAGATCCGATCGTTTTATCGCGCTTAAATCTTCTGAGGCGTTTCTGTAGGTTGTTTTCCATGGAGTAGCATGGAATCGCTACTCCACGACGATGACCTCCGGTCGAGAGATGCCACCGACAGACTCGAGTACCGACTCAAAAGGTCAATAACTTGGATCGCACTTAAATCTTTTAAGGAGTTTCTGTAGGTTGTTTTCCATGGAGTAACGTGGAATTGCTACTCCATGACGATGACCTCCATTCGGGCGATGCCACGGACAGACCCGAGTACCAGCTCAAAAGGTCCATAACTTTAGATCTGATTGTTGGATCGCGCTCAAATGTTTTGAGGAGTTTCTAGTGGTTGTTTTCCATGGAGTAGCGTGGAATCGCTACACCACGACGACAACGTCCGGTCGGTCGCTGCCACCAACACGACCTGAGTACTAGCTCAAAAGGTTTATAAATTTAGATTCGACAGTTGGATCGCGCTCAAATCTTTTGAGGAGTTTCTGTAGGATGTTTTCCATGGAATAGCGTGGAATTGCTACTCCACGACGACGACCTCCATTCGGGCGATGCCACGGACAGACCCGAGTACCGGCTCAAAAGGTCCATATCTTTTGATCCGACCGTTGGATCGCGCTCAAATGTTGTGAGGAGTTTTCGGTGGCTGTTTTCCATAGAGTAGCGTGGAATTGCTTCTCCACGATGATGACGTCCGGTCGGGCGACGCCAACGAAAAACCCGAGTACCGGCTCAAAAAGTCCATAACTTTAGATCCGACCGTTGGATCGCACTCAAATGTTGTGAGTAGTTTTTGAATTACACGCTACTCCACGACGATGACGTCTGGTCGGGCGATGCCACCAACAAACCCGAGTACCGGATAAAAAAGTCTATAACTTTATATCCAACCGTTGGATCGCGCTCAACTCTTTTGAAGTGTTTCCGTAGGCTATTTTCCTTGGAGTAGCATATAATTGCTACTCCTCGACGACGACGTCTGGTCGAGATCTGCCACCGACACAACCCGAGTTCCGGCTTAAAAGGTCCATAACTTATACTCGACAGTTGGATCGCGCTCAACTCTTTTGAGTAGTTTCCGTAGGCTATTTTCCATGGAGTAGTGTAGAATCTCTACTCCTCGACAACGATGTCTGGTTGAGCGCTGCCACCGACATGACCCGAGAACTTGCTCAAAAGGTCCATAACTTTAGATCCGACCATTGGATCGCACTCAAATCTTTTGAGGAGTTTTTGTATGTTGTTTTCCATGGAATAGCGTGGAATTCCTACTCTACGACGACGACCTCAAGTCTGGCAATGCCACGGACAGACCCGAGTACGTGCTCAAAAGGACCATAACTTTAGATCCAACCGTTGGATCGCGGTCAAATCTTTTGAGGAGTTTTTGTAGGCTGTTTTCCATGGAATGGCATGGAATCGCTACTCCACGACGACGACCTCTTGTTGGGCAATGCCAAGGACACACCCGAGTACGACTCAAAAGTTCTATAACTTTAGATCCGACCGTTGGATCGCCCTCAAATCTTTTAAGGAGTTTCCATAGGATGTTTTCCATGGAGTATCGTGGAATCACTAATCCACGACAACGATGTCCAGTCGCGCGTTGTCACCGACACGACCCGAGTACCGACTTAAGAGGTCCATAACTTTACATCTGACCGTTAGATCACACTCAAATGTTTTGATGAGTTTCTGTAGGCTGTTTTCCATAGAGTAGCGTGGAATCGCTACTCCACGACAACGACGTCCGGTCACGTGTTGCCACCGACACGACCCCGAGTACCAGCTCAAAAGGTCCAGAACTTTAGATGCGATCGTTAGATCGCGCTCAAATGTTTTGATGAGTTTTCGTAGGCTTTTTTCCATGGAGTAGCGTGGAATCGCTACTCCACAACGACGACCTCTGGTCGGGCGATGCCATTGACAGACCCTAGTACCGTCTCAAAATGTCCATAACTTTAGATACAACTGTTGTATCGCACTTAAATCTTTTGAGGAGTTTCCGTAGGCATTTTTCCATGGAGTAGCGTGGAATTGGTACTCACGACGACGACCTCCGATCGGGCGATGCCATCGACAGACCTGAGTACCGGCTCAAAAGTTCCATAACTATAGATCCAACTGTTGGACCGCGCTCAAATCTTTTGTGGAGATTCTGTAGGTTGTGTTCCATGGAGTAGCGTGGAATCGCTAGTCCATGACAACAACCTCATGTGGGGCGATGCCACCAACAGACTCGAGTGCCGGCTCACAAGGTCCATAATTTTATATCCGACCGTTAGATCGTACTCAAATGTTTTGAGGAGTTTTTGTAGGCTGTTTTCCATGGTGTAGCGTGGAATCGTTACTCCACGACGACAACCTCCGGTTTGGCGATGCAACTGATAGACCCTAGTACCAACTCAAAAGGCCCATAACTTTAGATCCGACAGTTGGATCGCTGTCAAATGTTTTTGAGGATTTTCCGGTGGCTAATTTCCAGGGAGTAGCGTGGAATCGCTACACGATGACGACGACGTCCAATCGGTCGCTGCCACTTCGACGCGACCCGAGTATAGGCATCAAATTCCGAAGGTCCATAACTATTTTTTAGATCCGACCATTGGATCGCTCTCAAAATGTTTTGATGAGTTTCCATAGGCTATTTTCCATGGAGTAGCGTGGAATCGCTACTCCACGACGATGACTTCCTGTGGGGCGATGCCACTGACAGACCCGAGTACCGGCTCAAAAGATCCATAACTTTAGATTCGACCGTTGGATCGCCCTCAAATCTTTTAAGGAGTTTCCATAGGATGTTTTCCATGGAGTATCGTGGAATCACTAATCCACGACAACGATGTCCAGTCGCGCGCTGTCACTGACACGATCCGAGTACCGGCTCAAAAGGTCCATAACTTTACATCTGACCGTTAGATCACACTCAAATGTTTGGATGAGTTTCCGTAGGCTGTTTTCCATAGAGTAGCGTGGAATCGCTACTCCATGACAACGACGTCCGGTCGCGCGTGGACACCGACATGACCCGAGTACCGGCTTAAAAGGTCCATAACTTTACATCCGACTGTTAGATCGCACTCAAATGTTTTGATGAATTTCCATAGGCTGTTTTTCATGGAGTAGCGTGGAATCGCTACTCCACAATAACGACGTCCGGTCGGGCAATACCAACGCCAGACCCGAGGTCCGGCTCAAAGGTGCATAACTTTAGATCCGACCGTTGGATCGCACTCAAATATTTTGAGGAGTTTCCATAGGCTTTTTTCCATGGTGTAATGTGGAATCGGTACTCCACAACGACGACGTCTGGTCGGGCGATGCCATCGACACGACCCAAGTTCCGGCTCAAAAGGTCTATAACTTTATATTTGTCCGTTGGATTGCGTTTAACTCTTTTGAGGAGTTTCCGTAGGCTATTTTCAATGGAGTAGCATAGAATCGCTACTCCTCGACGACGACGTCTGGTCGAGCACTACCACCATACGACCCGAGTACCGGCTCAAATGGTCCATAACTTTATATCCGACCGTTGCATCGCGCTCAACTCATTTGAGGAGTTTCCGTAGGCTATTTTCCATGGAGTAGCGTAGAATCCCTACTCCTGGACAACGATGTATTTTTGAGCGCTGCCACCGACACGACCTGACTACCAGCTCAAAAGGTCCATAACTTTAGATCCGACCGTTGAATCGCGCTCAAATCTTTTGACAAGTTTCTATATGTTGTTTTCCATGGAATAGCGTGCAATTGCTACTCTACGACGATGACCTCAAGTCTAGCGATGCCACGGACAGACCCGAGTACCGGCTCAAAAGGTCAATAACTTTAGATCCGACCATTGGATCGCGCTCAATTGTTGTGAGGAGTTTTTGGTGGCTGTTTTCCATGGAGTAGCATGGAATCGGTACTCCGCGATGACGACGTCTAGTTGGCGATGCCACCAACAGACTCCAGTACCGGCTCAAAAAGTCCATAACTTTAGATCCAATCGTTGGATCGCGCTAAAATGTAGTGAGGAGTTTTTAGTGGCTGTTTTCCATGGAGTAGCGTGGAATCGCTACTCCACGACGACGACGTCCGGTCGGGCGATGCCACCAACGGACCCGAGTACCTTCTCAAAAGGACCATAACTTTATATCCAGCTGTTGGATCGCACTCAAATGTTTTGAGGAGTTTGCGATGGCTGTTTTCCATGGAGTAGCATGGAATCGCTACTCCACGACGACGACCTCCTGTGGGGCGATGCCAACGGCAAACCCGAGTACCGTCTCAAAAGGTCCATAACATTAGATCCAACCGATGGATCGCGCTCAAATCCATGGTGTAGCGTGGAAACACTACTCCACGACGACGACGTCCGGTAGGGCTATGCCACCAACAGACCCGAGTACCGGCTCAGAAGGTCCATCACTTTAGATCCGATAGCTGGATCGCGCTCAAATGTTTTGAGGAGTTTCTGGTGGTTGTTTTCCAGGGAGTAGCGTGGAAACGCTACTCCACGAAAACGACCTCTGGTCAGGCGATGCCATCGATAGACCCGAGTACCGGCTCAAAAGGTCCATTACTTTAGATCCAACCGTTGAATCGCGCTGAAATCTTTTGAGGAGTTTCTGTAGGCTGTTTTCAATGGAGTAGCATGGAATCGCTACTCCACGATGATGACCTCCGGTCGGGCGATGCCATCGACAGGCGCGAGTACCGGCTCAAAAGGTCCATAACTTTAGATTCGACCGTTGGATCGCGCTCAAATGTTGTGAGGAGTTTTCGGTGGCTGTTTTCCATGGAGTAGCGTGGACTCGCTACTCCACGACGTCGATGTACGGTCAGGAGATGCCACTGAGATGACCCGAGTACCAGCACAAAAAGTCCATGACTTTAGACCCGACCGTTGGATCGCGCTCAACTATTTTGAGGAGTTTTCGATGGTTGTTTTCCATGGAGTAGCGTGGAATCGCTCACGCTACTCCATGACGACAATCTCCTGTGGGGCGATGCCACCTACATACCCGAGTACCGGCTCAAAAGGTCCTTAAATTTATATCCGACCATTAGATCGCGCTCAAATATTTTGAGGAGTTTTTGTAGGCTATTTTCCATGGTGTAGCATGAAATCGCTACTCCACGATGACGACCTTCGATAGGGCAATGCAACTAACAGACCCGAGTACCGGCTTAAAAGCTTCATAACTTTAGATCCGACTGTGGGATCATGCTCAAATGTTTTGAGGAGTTTTCGATGGCTGTTTTCCATGAAGTAGCGTGGAATCGGTACTCTACGACGACGACCTCCTGTGGGGCGATGCCACCACTGACTCGAGTACCGGCTCAAAAGGTCCATAACTTTAGATCCGACCGTCAGATCACGCTCAAATCTTTAGAGGATTTTTTGTAGGTTGTTTCCCACGGAGTAGCGTGGAATCACTACTGCACGATGACGACTTGCGGTCGGGAGATGCCACCGACAAAGTCGAGTACCATCTCAAAACGTCCGTAACTTTAGAACCGACCGTTGGATCGCGCTCAAATCTATTGAGTTTCTGTTGACTGTTTTCCATGGAGTAGCGTGGAATCGCTACTCCTTGACGATGATGTCTGGTCGCACAATGCCACCGAAAGAACCGAGTACTGGTTCAAAAGGTCCATAACTTTAGGCTATTTTCCATGGAGTAGAGTGGAATCGCTACTGCACGGTGACGACATCTGGTCGGGAGATGCCACAGCAAACCCGAGTACCGGCTCATAAGGTCCGTAACTTTAGAACCGACCGTTGGATCGCACTCAAATGTTTTGATGAGTTTTTGTAGGCTTTTTTCCATGGAGTAGCGTGGAAATGCTAGTCCATGACAATGACCTCTAGTGGGGTGACACGACCAAAAGCTTGATGTCTTCTCCCAAGTGCAGGAGTGTCGAAGTAATAAATAACCCGGCAAGACCGGGGTCGAACCACAGAGAGGTTAATTGTATAAATTATAAATACAAACACAATAACAACAACAACGACAACAATAATATAATATTAACGATAATAATAACAATAGTAGTAGTAGTAATAGTAATAATAATAATAATAATAATAACAATAAAGAAGAGAAGGAAGAAATTAATGAGAACTTTGAGTTGGAAGATTAATGTAAGGATTAAACAACGATAAAAATAAATGTCAGGTTAGAGGATCCACTAATGGTACTTCAAACAAGTATAATATAAACTCTTATTACTCAATTGAAAACCACACATAAAGGAGGTTCCAATCAGATTATAAATTGTTAACATGATTACATTAGTTATCTTATTCGAATAAAGCTAATACTTGTAAATGTTGGCAGGCATTCATGATTATAACTTATGTTAACAACAAATCAAGTTCCTTTCATAGCTCAGGTGTCGGTTATACCATACAGTATGGGCTATGAAAGTGCCAAGTATTTGTTGTACCAAGTGTTATACAACATAAATCTAGATTAACCATTTAACAAGCAAAGTATTAAAAGTGAACAAGATAACAAATATAAAACATGTTAGTATCCAACGTTAAGGTCCATGTTAAGTTTATATTATACTTATTCTTACACCATTAGTGTACCCTTTTCACCTTGACATAATTAACTTAGCTGAACATAATGAAAGAAAGAAACATAAATGAACAAGATAAGAACATAAATGAGAACTAAGGAAAGGAAATGAAATGCATAAACTTGATATTAATGAAAGCAAGACATAAGCAATACAAAGAGAGAAAGCAAGAGCATGATCTTGATCTGAAAACCAAGATGCCTCAATACATGGTAAGTGCCTCCTTTTATAGGCCAAAATTTGGAACTATTGATTTGTTGACTAATTGATGAGTGGGTGGCCATATCTTGACTTGATAACAATCCTTATCTTCTTGTCTGAACAAGACGTCATTGCTAACATCATAATTTGCCCAGAATCCTCAGGAATGTTCTAGGAAATTGTCTCAGCTTTCCAACAAAAAAAAGATGAGGTCATTTGGACTTCTAGAACTCAAGATATGGGCTGAACACTAAATAGTGTCTGGGCTGCAGGACAGCTTCGGACTTCTTCGTTGTTCCTATATTTTGGACTTGAAAACGGCCTTCTTAGATCTTGGTGTCCAAATGAAAGTTGTAGGCCTATGTTTTACCTTTCCATCCATATAAAATGGACCTAAATCCGAGATCTAGAGCTCCAGATATGAGCCAATTTACCGAGCACTTGTTCCGGTTTGGACTGCACCGACATCTCTTTTCTAAGTTTGGCCATCTCTTTGTCCTTTAACTTTCAATGCTTAAACTCATCAATCAATCCTTTTATTTATGTGATAGTCCTGCATTTAAAATGAGCATTTACCATAAATTAAGGTATCTTATAATATCAAACTTGTTATTATAAAACATGCTTTAGTTAAGGAGTTATTGATACTTCAAGTGCAAAATGATGATATAAAACCTTGATAAACATGCACTTTTAAGTACTAATCACACCCCCCAACCAGCTTATTACTAGTCCCTAGTAATCAAAGCGTTAAAATAGAAAAACAATTTGCAAGTTCCACAAAGCAAGGCATTCATCATTCAACTTCCATTAATCTATCCAGATAAACAAACTCTCATTAAATTTATATTCCTGCTTCATATTTCTTAAACAAGATATTAATAAACCTTCTTTTTATGTGCTCAATATATGAAAACATAGATGATGGGGCTTTTGTTGGAAGAAAACAATATTATGTTCAAATGTTTAAGGTGAACTTCCTTAGGTTGGGATTACTACTACTTTTTTTTTCTTTTTTTTTTCTTCTTTTTTTTTTCTTTTTTTTTTTTATATATATATACACATACAACTTAAAACACAATGTATCTTTAACCCATGTAATGAGTTTTAGGCTAATGACTCCCAGACCAGTTGGTCTTAGGGCATTAGGTGTTTGAGACACCCCTACGAGCTTAACAACTCGGGTTGTAAATACTCATACGTAGATAGTGCAATGTTTGATTCCCTTAAGCTTTTCTCCTTAACCCATGTAACAAGCTTTGGGCCAATAGCTCCCAAGTCAGTTGACTTTAGGGTATTAGGTGTTAAAAACACCCCTTCGGGCTTAATTGCTTAGGTTATGGAGGCTACGAAACCAAACTTTATCCACGTTTTTATTATCATCAATACTATCTTCTTTTTTTTTTTTTTTTTTTTTTTTTTTTTTTTTTTTTTTTTTTTTTTTTGCAAATTATATAATATCCTTTACCCTTAGTTGTTACCTTCAACAAAAGAACATAATTACTGTAATAATCCAATGTGCAACCACAATCATATGTTAAAGTGTGTGTGTGAAAAATGAAGGTTTAATAATACTTGTTAAATGAGTATATGATCAGAATCAAGTGATAACAATGTGAGAGTTTGTAAACCTGAATATTTCAAGAAGTATTATGATAGACCTTGGTAATGAAACTTACTAAGATGCGTCTCTAGAGTCAATAAAATTGATTCCATACTCTGCCATCCTAATAACAATTTTGTCAAATGGTTTTAATAATAGCAAAAACAGTTAGCAAGTTAGTTTTTTTTTTTTTTTTTTTTTGAAGTACTACCCTCTCCCCCCAACCAAAACGAGACATTGTCCTCAATGTTCGAAGGTAGAAAGATAGAGTATAGAAGACATCACCTGAAACAACGAACAATGACAAACCTGAAACACACTTAAACAAACATAAGAAGTAACAAAATAATATGCTATTAATAAAACCAAAAGACATAAGGTTTCACAGATGAAGGCTCAAATCTAATCTAAGCTTTTTACGGCTTTCCTTAGTTGACCAATCTAGGCGACTCATGCAGGGATCAATGACAGGGATGAAAGATTGTAGTTGGTCAATCAATTGTTCAGCAGTAGCAGCAAAGATTATGATTTGTCGTGCCGAAGATGTTAGAAATTCTTGTTCCACAGCTTGATCAAGGAAAGACAGCAACTTATCATAAAAACCATTAACATTTAACAAACCTATAGGTTTATGGTGAATGTGCAGTTGGGCCCAAGATGAAATATGAAAGATCTCTTCCAATGTGCCCAGACCACCTGGTAAGGCAATGAAAACATCAGCATGGTTAAACATGTTATTCAGTCGGTTAGACATTGTTGGGACCTGTAGTTCTTCTCCAATTGTTTTTCCAATGATGTCCCCATTTGCTAAAGCTTTGGGGACAACCCCCAAAACTTGACTGCCTCCCAAAAATGCAGCCATTGACACACCTCCCATTAACCCAAGGCTACCTCCCCCATACACTAAATGAATCTTTCTCTCAGCTAGTACCCGACCAAGATGATTTGTTGATTCTAAAAACTCTTTTTCTTTCCCAGGACTGGATCCACCGAAAACACAAATATTTTTTATGTGATGACTTGAGGAACCTGCCATTTCTACACACTTCTATATTTGATGAATGTATGGGATGAGTAGAAATGAAGGGAAGGAAGAGAAGACTTTATAGATGAAAAAGTGAAAATGCAATCATACCACCTATATGTAGGCCAGTTATAGTCTCACACTCTCTCTCTCTCTCTCTTTATTAATTATTTATTTTGAAAAAGCATGTGTATGTACAGGTAGTTGTGATTGTGGCTCACATCTTCCCTTGGTTTTACGTCCAAGAACGGCTTAAACGCCCTCTATGGGTCGGGGATAGGCTTCCCATCCAGTTTTCTTAAAAACTGGCAAACAGGGTCGTTTTTAGTCAGATTCCCAAGACTAAGTCAAGCATGTTCTTTAGGAAAATGGAGTCATAAGTCATGAAATGCACAATGCACATTGCCACCAAGATATGTTGCAAAAGTCAATAAAAGATTATCTAAAGATTCCTTATGTCTTGAAATAAATCCTGACTTTTGACAATTTTCACAAGTTTTCCAGAACACATGTGTGTCTTTGAACATGGTGGGCCAATAGAATCCAGATTGTAAGATTTTTACAATCGTCCTTTTCGACGAGAAATGACTCCCACATGCCTCAGAATGACAAAGTTTAATGACACTACTTACCTCATTGTCGGGAATGTATCTTTGAAATATTTGATCAGGATAATTTTTGAATAAGTAAGGGTCATCCAAATAAAAGTTCTTCACTTCATTCAAAAACTTTCCTTTGTCTTTGATACTCAAGTGAGCTGGCAAATCTCCTGTTGCAAGAAAATTGATATTTTTAGCAAACCAAGGCATTGAACTAAGAGAAAGTAAAGATTTGTCAGGAGAGTAATCATCGATTGGTGGGATGTCAGATGTCAAATCTGTTGTCACTTTTGACACAAGATCAGCATCAATATTTTTGGTGCCTTTTTCATATATGATTTCTTCCTGAGAATAAATCATTTGCAAATCTTCAGATTCATCCAACTCAATTTTACTCAAAGTAGATTCAAGTTGATCATGAACTAATTCTTCAATAAGATCTACTTCTTGTAAATCATTATCATCTCCAGGTTGCTTGCAAATGTTGAAAATATTCATCTCCAATGTCATGTTTCCAAAAGATAACTTCATGAGTCCATTCCTACAATTAATCAATGCATTAGAAGTTGCAAGAAACGGACGTCCTAAAATAATAGGAAATGAATTACATGCTTCAACAGGTTGCGTGTCCAAGACAATAAAATCCACAGGATAAATGAATTTATCGACTTGTACTAACACATCTTCGATTATTCCTCTAGGAACTTTTACAGATCTATCGGCGAGTAAAAGAGTTACAGAAGTTGGTTTTAACTCACCTAGATTGAGACTTTGAAAGACTGAATATGGAAGTAAATTCACACTAGCTCCAAGATCAAGTAAGGCTCTTTCAATTTTATGTTCTCCAATAAAGCAAGAAATTGTAGGACAACCAGGGTCTTTATATTTCAAAGCATTATTGTTCTGAAGAATGGCACTTACTTGTTCGGCTAAAAAGGCTTTCTTTTTCACATTCAGTTTTCTCTTCACGGTGCACAGATCTTTCAAAAATTTAGCATAGGAAGGAACCTGTTTAATAGCATCTAACAAAGGTATATTGATCCTTACATGTTTGAAAGTTTCAAAGATTTCAGAGTTGTGATTGACTTTCCTTTGTTTGGTCATGGCATGAGGAAATGGAAGTGTTGGCGGGGAATCAGCCTTTTCTTTGCAATGTTCAGGTTCAACCCCTTCCTTACCCTCAGAGATAGACTCATCATCTTTCTCACAAGGTTCAAGAATGGGTTTTTCAATAACCTTACCACTACGAAGAGTGATGACTGATTTGACTTGATCCATATGTTGGCTTCCAGAACTACTTGCATTTGCATTGTATTGCCCCTTTGGATTTTGTTGTGGTTGAGATGGAAACTTACCTTTCTCTTGGAAACTGAGAGCAGATGTTAATTTTGCAAGAGCATCTTTAAAATCGGTCATGCTTTGAGCAAGTTGAGTGTTGATTGTCTCCTGCTTTTCAATGAATGCATGCAATGTTTCCTCAAAATTTCTTCTAGGAGGTGGAGCATAAGGAGGTGCATATCCATGAGAATTTTGAAAATTATGGTGTGCTTGAAATGGTGGCTGTGAAGTTTGTGCATTGTTGCTATCACTCTTCCAACTGAAATTTAGGTGATTTCTCCAACCAGGGTTATACGTTTGTGAGTATGGGTTATGGTTGGGTCTTTGGAAATTGTTTAAAGCATGGGCTTGTTCATGGAGGCATTCCTTAAAAGAAGGCAAAGTTGGACAATCATTTGTTGAGTGTTCCTTGGTTTCACAAATTTGACACACAATGTCCTGAACAGATTTTAATTGACCACTCTTTTTTAATTCAAGTGCTTCGACTTTTCTAGCTAAAGATGCAAACTTGGCTTGAAGGTCATGATCTTCCCTAAGGTTGTGCATACCTCCACTAGATGTATGAGGTTGAGTTTTACTTGGTGCCTCATAAGTACCTGTGGTGTCCCAATTTTGAGCATTTTCGGTTAGCAAGTCTAGGTACTCCATTGCTTCATTAGGGTCTTTATCTTCAAAGGTTCCATTGCACATCAATTCAACCATTTGCCTATCTCTAGGTGTTAAACCTTCATAAAAATGTGAAACCAATCTCCATGTTTCAAAACCATGATGTGGGCAAGTATTAAGCAAATCTCGATACCTATCCCAACATTGGTAAAATGTTTCTCCTGACTTTTGAGTGAAAGTGATGATTTGTCTTTTGAAAGAGTTTGTTCTATGAGACGGAAAAAACTTCTTTAAAAATTGTTGTTGCATATCATCTCAAGCACGAATGGATCCTGGTCTCAAATTTTGTAGCCATGTTTTAGCTTTATCTTTTAATGAAAAAGGAAAAAGCTTTAATCGAATGGTGTTCATGCTACAATTTGAGTCATTATAGGTATTACAGACCTCCTCAAATTCCCTTAAATGCAAGTATGGATTTTCTAAGTCTAAGCCATGAAAAAGATGGTAAAAAGTTTGAATAATGCCTGACTTAAAATTAAAATGAGATGCATCAGGAGGGAAAACTATGCATGAGGGTGCACTTGTTCTTGTGGGATTCATGTGATCTCTAAGTGTTCTCATACGGTTATTCTCATTATTCTCATTATGAAGCGATTGATTATCTTCTTCGGCCATATTTTCTGAAAATGATGAAGATACCCTACAAAGTCGACCACTTAATGTACGTGACCAAACTCTCATGCACGTGTAAAAAAAAGAGAATAAAAGGAAGAAAAGAAAAGAGAATAAAAAAGAAAACAAAAGAAACAAAAGTTAAATAAAATTAAAAGTGAAAAGAGAAAATAAAATAAATATTATAATTTATACAAGAATTTACCTCCCCGGCAACGGCGCCAAAAACTTGACACGACCAAAAGCTTGATGTCTTCTCCCAAGTGCAGGAGTGTCGAAGTAATAAATAACCCGGCAAGACCGGGGTCGAACCACAGAGAGGTTAATTGTATAAATTATAAATACAAACACAATAACAACAACAACGACAACAATAATAATATTAACGATAAGTAGTAGTAGTAATAGTAATAATAATAATAATAATAATAACAATAAAGAAGAGAAGGAAGAAATTAATGAGAACATTGAGTTGGAAGATTAATGTAAGGATTAAACAACGATAAAAATAAATGTCAAGGTTAGAGGATCCACTAATGGTACTTCAAACAAGTATAATATAAACTCTTATTACTCAATTGAAACCACACATAAAGGAGGTTCCAATCAGATTATAAATTGTTAACATGATTACATTAGTTATCTTATTCGAATAAAGCTAATACTTGTAAATGTTGGCAGGCATTCATGATTATAACTTATGTTAACAACAAATCAAGTTCCTTTCATAGCTCAGGTGTCGGTTATACCATACAGTATGGGCTATGAAAGTGCCAAGTATTTGTTGTACCAAGTGTTATACAACATAAATCTAGATTAACCATTTAACAAGCAAAGTATTAAAAGTGAACAAGATAACAAATATAAAACATGTTAGTATCCAACGTTAAGGTCCATGTTAAGTTTATATTATACTTATTCTTACACCATTAGTGTACCCTTTTCACCTTGACATAATTAACTTAGCTGAACATAATGAAAGAAAGAAATATAAATGAACAAGATAAGAACATAAATGAGAACTAAGGAAAGGAAATGAAATGCATAAACTTGATATTAATGAAAGCAAGACATAAGCAATACAAAGAGAGAAAGCAAGAGCATGATCTTGATCTGAAAACCAAGATGCCTCAATACATGGTAAGTGCCTCCTTTTATAGGCCAAAATTTGAAACTATTGATTTGTTGACTAATTGATGAGTGGGTGGCCATATCTTGACTTGATAACAATCCTTATCTTCTTGTCTGAACAAGACGTCATTGCTAACATCATAATTTGCCCAGAATCCTCAGGCATGTTCTAGGAAATTGTCTCAGCTTTCCAACGAAAAAAAGATGAGGTCATTTGGACTTCTAGAACTCAAGATATGGGCTGAACACTAAATAGTGTCTGGGCTGCAGGACAGCTTCGGACTTCTTCGTTGTTCCTATATTTTGGACTTGAAAACGGCCTTCTTAGATCTTGGTGTCCAAATGAAAGTTGTAGGCCTATGTTTTACCTTTCCATCCATATAAAATGGACCTAAATCCGAGATCTAGAGCTCCAGATATGAGCCAATTACCGAGCACTGTTCCGGTTTGGACTGCACCGACATCTCTTTTCTAAGTTTGGCCATCTCTTTGTCCTTTAACTTTCAATGCTTAAACTCATCAATCAATCCTTTTATTTATGTGATAGTCCTGCATTTAAAATGAGCATTTACCATAAATTAAGGTATCTTATAATATCAAACTTGTTATTATAAAACATGCTTTAGTTAAGGAGTTATTGATACTTCAAGTGCAAAATGATGATATAAAACCTTGATAAACATGCACTTTTAAGTACTAATCATGGGGCGATGCAACCGACAGACCCGAGTACTGGCTCAAAACGTCCATTACTTTAGATCCGACTGTTGGATCGCGCTCAAATGTTGTGATGAGTTTTTGGTGGCTGTTTTCCATTGAGTAGTGTGCAATCGCTAGTCCGCGACGATGACGTCCGGTCGGGAGATACCACCGAAAAGACCCGAGTATCGGCTCAAAAGGTCCCTAACTTTAGATCCGACCATTAGATCACGCTGAAATGTTTTGATGAGTTTTCATAGGCTTTTTTCCATGGAGTAGAGTGGAATTGCTAGTCCACGACGATGACCTATTGTGGGGCGATGCCACCGACAGACCCGAGTACCGGCTCAAAAGGTCCATAACTTTACATTCGACCGCTAGATCGCGCTCAAATGTTTTGATGAGTTTTCGTAGGTTGTTTTCCATGGAGCAGCGTGAAATTGCTACTATACGACGATGACCTCCGGTCCGGCAATGCCAACGACATACCCGAGTACCGGCTCAAAAGGTTTAGATTCGACACTATTTAGTGTTCAGCCCATATCTTGAGTTCTAGAAGTCCAAATGACCTCATCTTTTTTTTGTTGGAAAGCTGAGACAATTTCCTAGAACATTCCTGAGGATTCTGGGAAAATTATGATGTTAGCAATGACGTCTTATTCAGACAAGAAGATAAGGATTGTTACCAAGTCAAGATGTGGCCACCCACTCATCAATTAGTCAACAAATCAATAGTTCCAAATTTTGGCGTATAAAAGGAGGCACTTACCATGTATTGAGGCATCTTGGTTTCCAGATCAAGATCACGCTCTTGCTTTCTCTCTTTGTATTGCTTATGTTTTTCTTTCATTAATATCAAGTTTATGCACTTCATTTCCTTTCCTTTACTTAGTTAACTTCTTTCTCATTTATGTTCTTATCTTGTTCATTTATGTTTCTTTCTTTCATTATGTTTAGCTAAGTTAATTATGTCAAGGTGAAAAGGGTACCCTAATGGTGTAAGAATAAGTATAATATAAACTTAACATGGACCTTAACGTTGGATACTAACATGTTTTATATTTGTTATCTTGTTCACTTTTAATACTTTGCTTGTTAAATGGTTAATCTAGATTTATGTTGTATAACACTTGGTACAACAAGTACTTGGCACTTTCATAGCCCATACTGTATGGTATAACCGACACCTGAGCTATGAAAGGAACTTGATTTGTTGTTAACATAAGTTATAATCATGAATGACTGCCAACATTTACAAGTATTAGCTTTATTCGAATAAGATAACTAATGTAATCATGTTAACAATTTATAATCTGATTGGAACCTCCTTTATGTGTGTTTTCCAATTGAGTAATAAGAGTTTATACTATACTTGTTTGAAGTACCATTAGTGGATCCTCTAACCTTGACATTTATTTTTATCGTTGTTTAATCCTTACATTAATCTTTCATCTCAAAGTTCTCATTAATTTCTTGATGCGAACCTCGTGATCACGTGGTCACGCAACCCACAATCAAGATTGAGATCTAATCCCGGAAAGCCGAAATAGGTCTGATATGAGTGCGACACAATGGAAACCTGCCCCAAGGCACCAACACTATTGGAATGAGTAGAATGACGCCACAAAGCCAGTTAATCTTCAATAAGTCAGATTCAGTTCGTTCAGGAACTGAAGAATGCAAGAATCACTCTCACACGTTAAAACTGAAAAATTCAGAATAATAATCATCAAAGCTGCCGAAATTGTGGCTTACATGAGTTTAAATAGTTCTTGAAAAGTTAACCCTAATGGACCCCTTATGTGGACTTATATGAGGTCCACTCAAAACTGGCCCAAAACTCTAAACTGAAAAAGCCCATAACCTGATCCAAACAAGCCTTGGACCCTAGCTCAAAACAAAGTTTTAATTAAGACCAAACATTAAAGAAAATAATAAAAATAACTAATCTGTCATTAAATACCACCAGCCCTTCTTTCCTTGTGTAGTTAGGATGAATAAGGAATCCTTATAAGAAAAGGATTTTGAAACTTTTCCGGTAATAATCTCTTCCAAACTTAATGCACATCAAGAAGGTAAGTTATTACAGACTCTGAAAATGCATTAGGATGGACCATAGCTGACATAAAAGGAATTAGCCCTTTGATTTGCACACATAGGATTTATTTGGAGGAAAATGCTAAACCCTCTAGAGAAATGCAATGAAGGCTTAATCCTAATATGAAAGAAGTAGTGAAAAATGAAGTCATTAAGCTTCTAGATAATGGAATCATTTATCCTATTTCTGACAGCAAATGGGTAAGTCCTACCCAAGTTGTACCCAAAAAGTCTGGAGTCACTGTGATAACAAATGAGAAAAATGAGTTAATTCCAACTAGGACTGTTACTGGTTGGCGCATGTGCATTAACTATAGGAAACTTAATTCAATGACTAGAAAAAATCATTTCCCTTTACCTTTCATGGATCAAATCCTAGAAAGAGTTGCAGGTCATGAATTTTATTGTTTCCTAGATGGCTATTCAGGTTACAATCAAATTGAAATTGCATTGGAAGAGCAAGAGAAGACTACTTTCACATGTCCATTTGGTACTTTTGCATATCGAAGGATGCCTTTTGGATTATGTAATGCACCAGTCACGTTTCAAAGATGCATGCTTAGCATATTCAGTGATATGGTTGAATGTTTTCTTGAGATTTTTATGGATGATTTTTCTGTTTTTGGTGATTCATTTGGTGATTGTTTGACTAACTTAGAAAAGGTTTTGAGCAGGTGTGAAGAAAAGAATCTTGTACTGAATTGGGAAAAATGTCACTTTATGGTAACAAACGGCATTGTATCAATCACATCGTTTCATCGAAAGGAATTGAGGTTGATAAATCTAAAATCAAGATAATTGCCAACTTACCAACACCAAAATCTGTTAAGGATGTTAAATCATTCTTAGGACATGCTGGTTTTTACAGAAGGTTCATCAAAGATTTTAGTGTAATATCTAAGCCCTTGAGTAACCTTCTAACAAAGGATAATATTTTTGAATGGACTGAACATTGTGAAGAAGCCTTTGTTAAACTTAAAAACTTGCTTACTTCTGCTCCTGTCATTCAACCTCTTGATTAGTCATTACCTTTTGAAATAATGTGTGACGCTAGTAATTATGCCGTGGGTGCTGTCTTGGGACAAAGAAAAGATAAGAAACCTTATGTGATTTACTATGCAAGTAAAACTTTCAATAGTGCTCAAATGAATTACACCACCACTGAAAAAGAATTACTTGCAGTAGTATTTGCTTGTGATAAATTCAGATCTTATCTTGTTGGCTCACCTGTTGTTGTTTTTAGTGATCATGCAGCATTGAAATATCTTCTTTCTAAGAAAGATTCTAAGACTAGATTGGTGCGGTGGATTTTGTTACTTCAAGAATTTGATATCACAATCAAAGACAAGAAAGGCACCGAAAATGTTGTTGCAGATCATTTGTTAAGATTGACAACAAATTCGAAATCTGACATCACACCAATCGATGACTACTTTCCCGATGAATTTTTACTTTCCGTTTCTACGATGCCTTGGTTTGCTAATATTGTTAATTTTCTTGTTTCAAGACAATTGCCAACTCATTGGAGTACCCAAGACAAAAGAAAGTTCTTGAACGAAGTGAAGAACTTTTATTGGGATGACCCTTATTTATTCAAATATTGTCTTGATCAAATATTTTGAAGATGCATTCCTGACAATGAGGTAAGTAATGTCATTAAATTTTTTCATTCTGAGGCATGTGGGGGTCATTTCTCATCAAGAAAGACAACTGCCAAAATCTTACAAAGTGGATTTTACTAGCCCACCATGTTCAAGGACTCACATGCATTCTGCAAGACTTATGAAAATTATCAAAAATTGGGATCTATTTCAAAACGTCACATGATGCCTTTAAATCCTATTCTTGTCATTGAGATTGATGGGGATCAGCCCAACACCAAGCGTAATCATGCCAACGATCCATTGGAGGTGTCAATTGGGCCAATCACAAGAGCTAGGGCAAAGAAGCTTAAAGAAGCATTGAATGGGCTTGTTCAGAACTTATGGAGCAAGATGGACCTAGAAGGGCTTGGGACATTTAAGGAGCATGAAGAACAGCCTTTAATTCATCTAGTTCATGTCCAAGAAGAGCCCAATTCATGTGGAACAAGGGGTTGATATGTCCGGCCCAATACCAGCCTTGTTAGGCTTGTTTTATTTCCTAATGCTACAAGGATAAAAAGCCACCAATTTATTCTCCTAATTAAGTAAGGAAGTTGGCCATATCTTATTCCTAAAGAGGGGAGGACTATTTAATGCTTTTCCTAACATAGGAAGGAAAGTAATTAAATCAGCAACAAAGGAGAAATTTATCCAAGCTAATCAAGGACATCAAAGGAAAGGGGGCACCAACACAAATTTGATTCTAGCATATTTAGGATGGTAATTTTCGGATTTTTATTATTTTTATTATTTTCTTCTTAGTTTTTGGGTTATTATTACCTATTTGGGTCAATTGTAAGTGGGCTTCATATAAGTCCACCTAAGGGGGGTCCATTAGGGTTTCTTTAAGTCTAGAGTCAGTATAAATAGAGGCATAACCAAACATGTAAGGTTACACAATTTTTAGATCAATAAACTTCTTTGCAGCACTTGTGTGTTGGTGGGATAATCTCTCTTCCTTGGTTCTCTAAAGAATTGAAAACGACTTATCGAAGAACAACTGGCTTCGTGGCGTCATCCTTATACTTCTCGTTCGCGAATCTATATTCGTTGGGCGGGGGTTTTTCATTTCCAATAGTGTTGGTGCCTAGGTACAAGTTATCTTTGTGTCACACTCCTATCAAACCTGATTTACTTGGCTTTCCGGGAATTGGTGTCTTTACGTGTGGGTTGTGTGACCACGTGATCACGAGGTTCGCATCATTTGGTATCAGAGCTTGGCTCCATTAATCAGGTTATATCCTTCTGAGATTTTCGTTTCTTGTTGTTTCCGCAAAAAAAATATAATTTCATAGTGTCCAATTTCTTCTCTTGATTTGGTATCATATTAGAAAAAAAAAAGTTATTTCGTTTTTTTCCTGACCAAAATATATCAGTGGCATAAAAAAAATAAATAAAAAAAGGAAAACAAAAAAAAAAGTCATTCGTTTGTTTCTGCCGTAGAAAACTAAACAAAGGAAAATTTAACCAAATCAACTCAGAATGAGCTCAAATTTGATTCTCTTATTACTGGGACCCTAATCGCACCACATATTGATTTTTGGGTCAATTGGATATCGTTTACTTTGGGTTTCAAATTCGGGTCTAATTAGGTCTGATTCTTAACGTTTTTGCGTCAGTCTATCAAACCTTATCGTAAGTTGCTAAAACTTTATATTCTGTCTATTTGGGTTGGTAGAGCACTATATCTGAAATTTTAGCTCAATTGGACATCATTGACTTTAGGTTCCAGATCCGGACTTAACTCGTCGTAAACGAGTCTGTTTTGCGTCAACTTTTGAAATTCACTTTCTTTCTGTTGCTTTCATTTCTTACAGTTTATTTTCATCATATCCAACATATCTAGGTGTTGTTTCATCATTTTTCATATTTTGTTTCTGTTTTTTTTTTTATTCGAGTCTTCAGTTTCGTTCATATTTCGAATAGACTCGCTTGCTACTCGCGAGACTATCATCGCAGTTTTGTTTTGCTTGTTTTCTGGTTTTTATTGCTTCTTGAGTCATATATATATATATATATATATATATATATATTATATATATATATATCTGGATTGCGCTGCCGAGTTGGTTTTATTTGGTGTTGGTTTCAGTTTCGCAAGAACCGTAAGAAGGTGAGACGAGATGTGTAAGCGTGTGAGGACATTCAGAGTGTTTGAGTGAAACACGAGCGACATGAGGATTTTTTTTTTTGTTTTACCACTGACCAATTTTTGCAGGTATTATCATGTTAGATCAAAACAACAGACCACCCCATCCCGAGGGAGAACTTACGTTCCAAATGCAAGCCATGACACAAATGATTGAGAGGATGAATTTTGTGATGGGAAACGTGTGTGACAGACTTGATAGGGTGGAGAAACGTGGTAACGAGGCTGGTACAAGCACCCAAAATGTGAGGAAGCTTGGGGCTGAACCGAAAAGAAAACAGTGCAGTAGGCCGAAAGGCCACGGTGGGCTGATTATGAGGATTTTGAGGAGGCCGTTGATGATATTGGTGATGGTGGTTTTGAGGATGAGGCCATAGGCTATCGGAAAGGTTTTCAGCAGCCTAGAAACCGAAGGGGTTTTGAGAATAGAACTAGGGGCCAATTAGGCCAAAGGGAAAATTTATGTGGTGTTGGGGGACATGCTGATTTAGATGGTGATTTGGATACTATCAAATTGAAAATACCTTCTTTTCAAGGTAAAAACGATCCCGAGGCATATTTGGAGTGGGAGAAAAAGGTGGATTGGATTTTTGATTGCCATAACTATTCGGAGGCAAAGAAAGTGAAATTGGTTGTCATCGAATTCACGGATTATGCACTGATTTGGTGGGATCAGAATGTTATTAGTAGAAGGAGGAGTGGAGAGAGGCCGGTAGTGTCGTGGGAGGAGATGAAAGTGTTGATGAGAAGGCAATTTGTGCCTAACCACTATTATAGAGATTTGTATCTGAAATTGCAGGGTTAGAATCAAGGTTCTAGGTCTGTGGATGAGTATTTCAAGGAGATGGAGATCGCCATGATTCGGGCCAATGTGATTGAGGATCGGGAAGCTACTATGGCTAGATTTCTAAATAGGCTGAATAGAGACATTGCGAATGTTGTATAATTACAACATTGTGTGGAATTGGAGGACATGGTCCATATGGCAACGAAGGTGGAGAGGCAAATAAAGAGAAGGGTCAGTACACGTTTTCAGACCAATTCGGCATCATCTTTCTCAATATGGAGGCTGAATTTTAAGATAGAGGGGGCTGCCCAACCAAAGCCTTATGCAAGGGCCGAACCACCTAAGGCCAAAAAGGATACTCATACGGATGGGAAAGGTAAATCTGAATATCAACCTAATCGTGATAGAGATATTAAATGCTTAAAGTGTTTAGGGAAGGGGCACATTGCATCTTAGTGTCCAAACCAAAGAGTTATGCTTACAAGAGACAATAGGGAGGTTGAATTTGAAAGTGACAAATCTGAAAGTGAAGAGATGCCACCTTTGGTGGATTGTAGTGATGAGGAGATTGCATATCCTGTTGAGGGAGGGGCCTTGGTTATAAGGCGTGCGCTGAACATGCAAATCAAAGAAGATGATGTAGATCAGCAACGGGAAAATATATTTCACACTCGATGTCATATCCAAAACAAGGTATGTAGCATGATAATTGATGGAGGTAGTTGTGCTAATGTTTCTAGTGATACCCTTGTGAAGAAATTGAATCTGAGTTGTATTAAGCATACGAGGCCTTATAGATTGCAATGGTTGAATGAATGTGGTGAAGTGAGGGTTACTAAGCAGGTTTTGATTGCGTTTGCTATTGAGAAGTATTCTGATGAGATTTTGTGTGATGTAGTCCCAATGCATGCTAGTCACTTACTTTTGGGGCGTCCATGGCAGTTTGATCGGAAAGCGATTCATGATGGGTTTAGAAATAGGTTCACTATTGTAAAGGATGGTAAAACCATCACTCTTGTACCTCTTTCTCCAAAACAAGTTTATGATGATCAAATCAAATTAAAAAAAGAATGTGAGTATGGGAAGAGTGAAAATTCACATGAGGACAATGGTGAGAGAAAACCATCAGATTCGGCTAAACCTAAATCATTAATTAAACCGGTTGAGAGTGGAGGTAAGAACCGAGGAGTGAAGAAAGTAAGCTTGTGTGATGATAGTAGTGTGGAAAAATTAAAGAAACAACCTAATTTTTATGCAAAAGGATCTCAAATCAGATCTGCATTTTTCACTAATAAGCCAATGATCTTACTTGTGTATAAGGAGGCTTATTTTAACACTAACGATCTTGATTCTGCTATTCCTAGTGTGGCTATTTCTTTGATGCAGTAGTTTGATGATGTATTTCCTGAAGACATCCCTAATGGATTACTACCATTAAGGGGGATTGAACATCAAATTGACCTTGTGCCCGGAGCTTCGATTCCTAACCGTCCAGCCTATAGAAGCAACCCCGAGGAGACAAAGGAGCTTCAAAGGCAAGTAGATGAGTTGATGATGAAGGGTTACATTCGTGAGAGTATGAGTCCTTGTGTTGTGCCAGTGCTACTTGTGCCTAAAAAGGATGGAACATGGAGGATGTGTGTTGATTGTCGTGCCATTAATAACATAACGGTAAAGTATCGACATCCTATTCCTAAGCTTGATGACATGCTAGATGAGTTACATGGATCATGTATTTTCTCTAAGATTGATCTAAAAAGTGGGTACCATCAGATTAGGATGAAAGAGGGTGATGAGTGGAAAACTGCATTTAAGACTAAGCATGGGTTGTATGAATGGTTAGTCATGTCGTTTGGACTTACGAACGCGCCTAGCACGTTTATGCGTTTAATGAATCATGTATTGCGTGCGTTTATAGGTAAGTTTGTTGTTGTGTATTTTGATGACATTTTGATCTATAGCAAAAACTTAAATGAGCATCTTGATCATTTGCGTAATGTACTTAGTGTGTTGCGTAGTGAGCAATTATATGCTAATCTTAAGAAGTGTACCTTTTGTATGGGAAAAATTGTGTTTCTTGGCTAAGTCGTAACTGCGCAGGGTATCGAGATGGACAAGGAGAAAGTTAAGGCCATCCAGGATTGGCCTACACCAAAATCGGTAAGTGAGGTAAGGAGTTTTCATGGACTTGCGAGTTTTTATAGAAGGTTTGTGAAGGATTTTAGTACTATTGCTGCACCTTTAACTGAAATTGTTAAAAAGTCTGTTGGATTCAAATGGAATGATGAACAGGATAAGGCTTTTAATTTGTTGAAAGATAAACTTTGTTCGGCACCTGTTTTAGCTTTGCCAGACTTTACGAGAGCTTTTGAAGTTGAATGTGATGCGTCAGGTATTGGTATAGGAGCTGTGTTAATGCAGGATAAAAGGTCCATTGCGTATTTCAGCGAAAAACTTAATGGGGCAGCTTTGAATTACCCTACATATGACAAGGAGCTCTATGCCTTGGTAAGAACTCTAGAGACGTGGCAGCATTACCTGTGGCCCAAGGAGTTTGTGATACATTCTGATCATGAATCATTGAAGCACTTGAAAGGGCAAGGTAAGTTGAGTAGGAGACATGCCAAATGGGTGGAATTTATTGAAACATTTTCGTATGTGATCAAGTATAAGCAAGGAAAAGAAAACACTGTGGCTGATGCACTTTCGCGCAGGTATGTTCTTTTATCTACTTTGGATGCTAGATTTCTAGGATTTGAACACACAAAAAAATTGTACAAGGATGATAGTGATTTTGCTAATGTTTACAATGCTTGCGAAACTTCGGCTTTTGGGAAGTTTTATAGACTTGATGGGTATTTGTTTAAAGAGAGTCGATTGTGTGTTCCATTAAGTTCTATGCGTGAATTGCTTGTACGTGAAGCATATGGGGGAGGTTTGATGGGGCATTTTGGTGTTGTTAAGACTTTGGATGTGTTGCATGAGCATTTTTATTGGACTAAAATGAAAAGGGATGTGCAGCGCATATGTGATAAATGCATAACTTGTAGGAAAGCAAAGTCTAGGACTCAACCACATGGCTTGTACACCCCTTTACCTGTACCTATGGAGCCATGGGTAGACATTTTGATGGATTTCGTCTTAGGTTTACCTAGGTCAAAACGGGGTAGGGATTCAATCTTTGTAGTTGTTGATAGGTTTTCAAAGATGGCACACTTTATTCCATGTCATAAAACCGATGATGCCACTAACATTGCTGATTTGTTCTTTAGGGAGATAATACGACTTCACGGGGTCCCTAAGAGCATTGTTTCTGATAGAGATGTTAAGTTCCTTAGCTATTTTTGGAAGGTGTTATGGGGAAAATTGGGTACTAAACTGTTGTTTTCAACTACTTGTCACCCCCAAACAGATGGACAAACCGAAGTAGTTAATAGGACCTTAACACAACTTTTGCGTGTTGTCATTCAAAAGAACTTAAAGAATTGGGAAGATTGTTTGCCATTTATAGAGTTTGCATATAATCGTAGTGTGCACTCTACTACTGAATTTTCACCATTTGAAATTGTGTATGGGTTTAACCCTTTAACTCCAATGGATTTAATTCCTTTGCCTATTGATGAAAGGGTTAGTTTGGATGGTAATCGTAAAGCACAGGTGGTGAAGACACTTTATGAGAGTGTGCGGCAACAGATTGAAAGGAGGAATTGTGTGTATGCGACCAAAGCCAATAAGGGGCGCAAACATGTTGTCTTTCAGCCCGGCGATTGGGTTTGGGTACATATGCGCAAGGAGAGATTTCCGGCCCATAGGAAATCAAAGCTACAACCACGAGGAGATGGGCCATTTCAGATCCTTGAGAGGATCAATGACAATGCTTATAAAGTTGATTTGCCAGGTGAGTATGGTGTTAGTGCTACCTTTAATGTTTCTGATCTTACTTTGTTTGATGTAGGCGATGATTCGAGGTTGAATCCTTTTGAAGAGAGAGGGGATGATGGGGATCAGCCCAACACCAAGCATAATCATGCCAATGATCCATTGGAGGTGCCAATTGGGCCAATCACAAGAGCTAGGGCAAAGAAGCTTAAAGAAGCATTGAATGGGCTTGTTTAGAACTTATGGAGCAAGATGGACCTAGAAGGGCTTGGGACATTTAAGGAGCATGAAGAACAGCCTTTAATTCATCTAGTTCATGTCCAAGAAGAGCCCAATTCATGTGGAACAAGGGGTTGATATGTCCGGCCCAATACCAGCCTTGTTAGGCTTGTTTTATTTCCTAATGCTAAAAGGATAAAAAGCCAGCAATTTATTCTCCTAATTAAGTAAGGAAGTTGGCCATATCTTATTCCTAAAGAGAGGAGGACTATTTAATGCTTTTCCTAACATAGGAAGGAAAGTAATTAAATCAGCAAAAAAGGAGGAAATTTATCCAAGCTAATCAAGGACATCAAAGGAAAGGGGGCAGCAACACAAATTTGATTCTAGCATATTTAGGATGGTAATTTTCGGATTTTTATTATTTTTATTATTTTCTTCTTAGTTTTTGGGTTATTATTACCTATTTGGGTCAATTGTAAGTGGGCTTCATATAAGTCCACCTAAGGGGGGTCCATTAGGGTTTCTTTAAGTCTAGAGTCAGTATAAATAGAGGCATAACCAAACATGTAAGGTTACGCAATTTTTAGATCAATAAACTTCTTTGCAGCACTTGTGTGTTGGTGGGTTAATCTTCCTTCCTTGGTTCTCTAAAGAATTGAAAACGACTTATCGAAGAACAACTGGCTTCGTGGCGTCATCCTTATACTTCTCGTTCGCGAATCTATATTCGTTGGGTGGGGGTTTTTCGTTTCCAATAGTGCTGGTGCCTAGGTACAAGTTATCTTTGTGTCACACTCCTATCAAACCTGATTTACTTGGCTTTCCGGGAATTAGTGTCTTTGCGTGACCACGTGATCACGAGGTTCGCATTAGAGATCTTTGACTGTTGGGGTATAGATTTCATGGGTCCATTTCCTCCATCATTTGGTTTCGTGTACATATTAGTTACAGTAGATTATGTTTCAAAATGGATAGAGGCAATTCCAAGTCGAAACAATGATCACAAAATAGTGATAAAGTTTTTGAAAGACAATATTTTAAGTCGATAGGGAATCCCTCGAGCCATAATAAGTGATGGTGGAACACATTTCTGCAACAAGCCATTTGCTTCTTTGATGAAGAAATATGGAATCACACACAAAGTTGCCACCCCTTATCACCCTCAGACAAGTGGACAAGTAGAGCTTGCTAATAGGGAGATCAAACAAATCTTGGAGAAAACAGTGAACCCTAATAGGAAAGACTGGTCTTTAAGACTTAATGATGCGCTTTGGGCTTATCGAACTGCTTATAAAACATCATTAGGTATGTCACCTTATAGACTAGTCTATGGAAAACCTTGTCACTTGCCTGTGGAAATTGAACATAAAGCTTATTGGGCTATTAAAGCTTTCAATTCAAACCTTGATGATGCTAGTCAGCTGCAAAAATTGCAAATAAATGAGCTTGAGGAAATAAGAAATGATGCATATGACAATTCAAAAATTCATAAAGCAAGAATTAAAGAGTTTCATGACAAGAAAATACTGAGAAAAACATTCAATGTTGGTCAAAAAGTTTTGCTTTATAATTCTCGACTCCATTTATTTCCTGGAAAACTAAGATCAAGATGGAGCGGTCCTTTTATTGTGAAACATGTGTATCTATATGGGGCATGTGCTATTGAGAATCCAAAGAATGACAATGTTTTCAAGGTAAATGGGCATCGTTTGAAAGTTTATTTTGACAATTTTTCGGTTGAAAATGACTCTATTAAATTGAGTGATCCTGTATATAAAGATTGATTCTTTTTCTCACATTGTTTTGTGTTTTGTTGTATCTATTGTTTTGCTAATCTCTCTTTCACCCTGGTCAAATGGCGGATAATGGTACTCCATGACTTAAGTCGGTTCTTTCAGTTTCCCAAATAACTGATATCTGTATATATTTGTACAATTCTCAGCTCTTTCTCCCTTCTTTGAATCTCGTCTCCAATTCTGTTTTGAAAATGGACACCACTCTTGAAAAGTTGAAAAGGTATTTTCCCGCTCTGCCTTCAAATGCGATTACAAAAATTTGACATGCTAGGTGTGCAAGATTGAGGTTGTTAATGAATCATGGAATTCCTGAAGATATTCATTGGCTGATTGAAGCAAAGGTTCGATTATCAGGTGAGTCCTCCAATTCTTTCATTTCACACATGCCTGGAACAGGTAAAAGCACTTTTGCAAAGAAACGTCGTGCAAAACGACTGAAAGTCTGTCACAGATGTGTCAAATGGACTTGTAATGCGACTTGTCGTTCTTTAGGAATGATATCTGCAAACCATGAAGATAAAATACAATTCATTAAGGATGGCTTGAGTAAGGGGTCTTTAGATAATCTTTTGTTGACCCTTGAGACGCATCCTAGTAGAGATGTGCATCGTGTAATTCATGATTTATGGCCACAATTCCATAAAGAACATAATCGACTTAGTCTTAGGAATCTGACTAGAAAAGACCCTGTTTGCCAGTTTTTAAGAAAACTGGATGGGAAGCCTATCCCGGACCCATAAGGGCGTTTAAGCCGTTCTTGGACATAAAACCAAGGGAAGATGTGAGCCACAATCACAACTACCTGTACATACATGCTTTTTCAAAATAAATAATTAATAAAGAGAGAGAGAGTGTGTGAGACTACAGCTGGCCTACATATAGGTGGTATGATTGCATTTTCAATTTTTCATCTATAAATTCTTCTCTTCCTTCCTTGCATTTCTACTCATCCCATACATTCATCAAATATAGAAGTGTGTAGAAATGGCAGGTTCCTCAAGTCATCACATAAGAAATATTTGTGTTTTCGGTGGATCCAGTCCTGGGAAAGAAAAAGAGTTTTTAGAATAAGCAAATCATCTTGGTCAGGTACTAGCTGAGAGAAAGATTCATTTAGTGTATGGGGGAGGCAGCCTTAAGTTAATGGGAGGTGTGTCAATGGCTGCATTTTTAGGAGGCAGTCAAGTTTTGGGGGTTGTCCCCAAAGCTTTAGCAAATGGGGACATCATTGGAAAAACAATTGAAGAGGAACTACAGGTCCCAACTATGTCTGATCGACTGAACGCCATGTTTAGCCATGTTGATGCCTTCATTGCCTTACCAGGTGGTCTGGCCACATTGGAAGAGATCTTTCATATTTCATCATGGGCCCAACTGCACATTCACCATAAACCTATAGGTTTGTTAAATGTTAATGGTTTTTATGATAAGTTGTTGTCTTTCCTTGATCAAGCTGTGGAACAGGAATTTCTAACATCTTCAGCACGAAAAATCATAATCTCTGCTGTTACTGCTGAACAATTGATTGACCAACTACAATCTTTCATCCCTGTCATTGATCCCTGCATGAGTCGCCTAGATTGGTCACCTAAGAAAAGCCGTAAAAAGCTTAGATTAGATTTGAGCCTTCATCTGTGAAACCTTGTGTCTTTTGGTTTTATTAATAGCATATTATTTTGTTTTGTTATTTCTTATGTTTGTTGAAGTGTGTTTCAGGTTTGTCATTCTTCGCTGTTTCAGGTCGTGTCTTCTATACTCTATCTTTCTACCTTAGGACATTGAGGACAATGTCTCGTTTTGGTTGGGGGGAGAGGGTAGTATTTAAAAAAAAAAAACCTAACTTGCTAACTGTTTTTGCTATTACTAAAACCATTTGACAAAATTGTTGTTAGAATGGCAGAGTATGGAGTCAATTTTATTGACTCTAGAGACGCATCTTAGTAAGTATCATTACCAAGGTCTATCATAATACTTCTTGAAATATTCAGGTTTACAAACTCTCTCATTGTTATTACTTGATTCTGCTCATATACTCATTTAACAAGTATTATTAAACCTTCATTTTCACACACACACTTTAACATATGATTGTGGGTTGCACATTGGATTATTACATTATTTATGTTCTTTTGTTGAAGGTAACAACTAAGGGAAAGGGATAGTATATAATTTGCAAAAAAAAAAAATGATAGTATTGATGATAATAAAAACATGGATAAGTTTGGTTTCGTAGCCTCCCTAACCTAAGCAATTAAGCCCGAAGGGGTGTTTTAACACCTAATACCCTAAAGTCAACTGACTTGGGAGCTATTGGCCCAAAGCTTGTTACATAGGTTAAGGAGAAAAGCTTAAAGGAATCAAACATTGCACTATCTACGTATCAGTATATGTAACCCGAGTTACTAAGCTCGTAAGGGTGTCTCAACACCTAATGCCCTAAGACCAACTGGTCTGGGAGTCATTAGCCGAAAACTTGTTACATGGGTTAAATATACATTATGTTTTAAGTTGTATGTGCATATATATATATATATATATATTATATATATATATATATATATATATATAAAAGAAATAATAATCCCAACCCAAGAAAGTTTACCTTAAACATTTAAACATAATATTGTTTTCTTCCAACAAAAGTCTCATCATCTATGTTTTCATATATTGAGCACATAAAAAGAAGGTTTATTAATATCTTGTTTAAGAAATATGAAGTAGGAATATAAATTTAATGAGAGTTTGTTTATCTGGATAGATTAATGGAAGTTGAATAATGAATGCCTTGCTTTGTGGAACTTGTAAATTGTTTCTCTATTTTAACGTTTTTGATTACTAGGTACTAGTAATAAGCTGGTTGGGGGGTGTGATTAGTACTTAAAAGTGCATGTTTATCAAGGTTTTATATCATCATTTTGCACTTGAAGTATCAATAACTCCTTAACTAAAACATGTTTTATAATAACAAGTTTGATACTATAAGATACCTTAATTTATGGTAAATGCTCATCTTAAATGTAGGCCTATCACATAAATGAAAGGATTGATTGATGAGTTTAAGTATTAAAAGTGAAAGGACAAAGAGATGGCCAAACTTAGAAAAGAGATGCCGGTGCAGTCCAAACCGGAACATTGCTCGGTAATTGGATCATATCTGGAGCTCTAGATCTCGGATTTCGGTCCATTTTATATGGATGGAAAGGTAAGACAAAGGCCTAAAACTTTCATGAGGATCCCAAGATTTAAAAAGGTCGTTTTAAAGTCCAAATTGAAGGAACAACGAAGAAGTCCGAAGCTGTCCTGCAACCCAGACACTATTTAGTGTTCAGCCCATATCTTGAGTTCTAGAAGTCCAAATGACCTCATCTTTTTTTTGTTGGAAAGCTGAGACAATTTCCTAGAACATTCCTGAGGATTCTGGGCAAATTATGATGTTAGAAATGACGTCTTGTTCAGACAAGAAGATAAGGATTGTTACCAAGTCAAGATGTGGCCACCCACTCATCAATTAGCCAACAAATCAATAGTTCCAAATTTTGGCCTATAAAAGGAGGCACTTACCATGTATTGAGGCATCTTGGTTTCCAGATCAAGATCATGCTCTTGCTTTCTCTCTTTGTATTGCTTATGTTTTGCTTTCATTAAAACATGCTTTAGTTAAGGAGTTATTGATACTTCAAGTGCAAAATGATGATATAAAACCTTGATAAACATGCACTTTTAAGTACTAATCACACCCCCCAACCAGCTTATTACTAGTCCCTAGTAATCAAAAGCGTTAAAATAGAGAAACAATTTGCAAGTTCCACAAAGCAAGGCATTCATCATTCAACTTCCATTAATCTATCCAGATAAACAAACTCTAATTAAATTTATATTCCTGCTTCATACTTCTTAAACAAGATATTAATAAACCTTCTTTTTATGTGCTCAATATATGAAAACATAGATGATGGGGCTTTTGTTGGAAGAAAACAACATTATGTTCAAATGTTTAGGGTGAACTTCCTTGGGTTGGATTATTATTATTATTACTTTTTTTTCTTTTTTTTCTTTCTTCTTCTTTTATTTTTATTTTTTTATTTTATTTATATACACATACAACTTAAAACACAATGTATCTTTAACCCATGTAACGAGTTTTAGGCTAATGACTCTCAGACCAGTTGGTCTTAGGGCATTAGGTGTTGAGACACCCCTACGAGCTTAACAACTCGGGTTGCAGATACTGATACGTAGATAGTGCAATGTTTGATTCCCTTAAGCTTTTCTCCTTAACCCATGTAACAAGCTTTGGGCCAATAGCTCCCAAGTCAGTTGACTTTAGGGTATTAGGTTGTTAAAACACCCCTTCGGGCTTAATTGCTTAGGTTAGGGAGGCTACGAAACCAAACTTATCTACGTTTTATTATCATCAATATTATCAATTTTTTTTTTTGCAAATTATATACTATCCCTTTCCCTTAGTTGTTACCTTCAACAAAAGAACATAAATAATGTAATAATCCAATGTGCAACCCACAATCATATGTTGAAGTGTGTGTGTGAAAATGAAGGTTTAATAATACTTGTTAAATGAGTATAGGAGCAGAATTAAGTGATAACAATGCGAGAGTTTGTAAACCTGAATATTTCAAGAAGTATTCTAATAGGCCTTGTTATGAATATTGCAAATAACCATTAGAAAATTTTTACTAAGATGCGTCTCAAGAATAATTCCTCTTTACTCTGCCATCCTAGTAATAACAGTTTTGCTAAATGGTTTTTTAAAAACAACAACAGTTAGTTGGTTATGTTTTTTTTTTTTTTTAACTACTACCCTCTCCCCCCAACCAAAACGAGACATTGTCCTCAATATCCTAAGGTAGAAAGATAGAGTATAGAAGACATCACCTGAAACAGCGAACAATGACAAACCTGAAACACACTTAAACAAATATAAGAAGTAACAAAACAAAATAATATGCTAGTAATAAAACCAAAAGACACAAGGTTTCACAGATGAAGGCTCAAATCTAATCTAAGCTTTTTACGGCTTTCCTTAGCTGACCAATCTAGGCGACTCATGCAAGGATCAATGACAGGGATGAAAGATTGTAGTTGGTCAATCAATTGTTCAGCAGTAGCAACAGAGATTATGATTTGTCGTGCTGAAGATGTTAGAAATTCCTGTTCCACAGCTTGATCAAGGAAAGACAACAACTTATCATAAAAACCATTAACATTTAACAAACCTATAGGTTTATGGTGAATGTGCAGTTAGGCCCAAGATGAAATATGAAAGATCTCTTCCAATGTGCCTAGACCAGCTGGTAAGGCAATGAAGGCATTAGCATGGCTAAACATGGCATTCAGTCGATCAGACATTGTTGGGAATTGTAGTTCCTCTCCAATTGTTTTTCCAATGACGTCTCTATTTGCTAAAGCTTTGGGGACAACCCCCAAAACTTGACTGCCTTCTAAAAATGCAGTCATTGACACACCTCCCATTAACCCAAGGTTGCCTCCCCCATACACTAAATGAATCTTTCTCTCAGCTAGTACCTGACCAAGATGATTTGCTGATTCTAAAAACTTTTTTTCTTTCTTAGGGATGGATCCACCGAAAACACAAATATTTCTTATGTGATGACTTGAGGAACCTGCCATTTCTACACACTTCTATATTTTATGAATGTATGGGATGAGTAGAAATGAAGGGAAGGAAGAGAAGAATTTATAGATGAAAAAGTGAAAATGCAATCATACCACTTATATGTAGGCCAGCTGTAGTCTCACACTCTCTCTTTATTTATTTACTTATTTTGACAAAGCATGTATGTACAGGTAGTTGTGATTGTGGCTCACATCTTCCCTTGGTTTTACATCCAAGAACGGTTTACATGCCCTCTATGGGTCGGGGATAGGCTTCCCATCCAGTTTTCTTAAAAACTGGCAAACAGGGTCTTTTTTAGTCAGATTCCCAAGACTAAGTCGATCATGTTCTTTATGGAATTATGGCCATAAATCATGAATTACACGATGCACATCTTCACTAGGATGTGTCTCAAGGGTCAACAAAAGATTATCTAAAGACCCCTTACTCAGGCCATCCTTAATGAATTGTATTTTATCTTCACGGTTTACAGATACCATTCCTAAAGAACGACATGTCGCATTACAAGTCCATCTGGCACATTTGTGACAGACTTTCAATTGTTTTGCACGACGTTTCTTTGCAAAAGTGCTTGTACATGTTCCAGGCATGTGTGAAATGAAAGAATTGGAGGACTCACCTGATAATCGGACCTTTGCTTCAATCAGCCAACGAATATCTTCAAGAATTCCATGGTTCATTAACAACCTCAATCTTTCACACCTAGCACGGTAAATTTTTGTAATTGCATTCTGAGGCAGAGCGGGAAAATACTTTTTCAATTTTTCAAGAGTGGTGTCCATTTTCAAATGAGAATTGGATGGGAGATTCAAAGAAAGAAGAAAGAGCAGAGAATTGCACAATTATATACACAGATATCAGTTATCATGGGAAACTGAAAGAACCGACTTAAGAGTCACGGAGTACCGTTATCCGCCATTTGACCGGGGTGAGAGAAACTAGCAAAACAAAAGATACACCAAAACAAACACAAAACAATGTGAGAAAAAGAATCAATTTTTATATACAGTATCACTCAATTCAGTAGAGTCATTTCCAACTGAAAAATTGTCAAAATAAACTTTCAACCGATGCCCATTTACCTTGAAAACATTGTCATTCTTTGGATTCTCGATATCACAGGCCCCATATGGATACACATGTTTCACAATAAAAGGACCGCTCCATCTTGATCTTAGTTTTCCAGGAAATAAATGGAGTCGAGAATTATAAAGCAAGACTTTTTGACAAACATTGAATGTTTTTCTCAGTATTTTCTTGTCATGAAACTCTTTGATTCTTGCTTTATGAATTCTTGAATTGTCATATGCATCATTTCTTATTTCCTCAAGCTCATTTATTTGCAATTTTCGCAGCTGACTAGCATCATCAATGTTTGAATTGAAAGCTTTAATAGCCCAATAAGCTTTATGTTCAATTTCCACAGGCAAGTGACAAGGTTTTCCATAGACTAGTCTATAAGGTGACATACCTAATGATGTTTTATATGCAGTTCGATAAGCCCAAAGTGCATCATTAAGTCTTAAAGACCAGTCTTTCCGGTTAGGGTTCACTGTTTTCTCCAAGATTTGTTTGATCTTCCTATTAGCAAGCTCTACTTGTCCACTTGTCTGAGGGTGATAAGGGGTGGCAACTTTGTGTGTGATTCCATATTTCTTCATTAAAGAAGCAAATGGCTTGTTGCAGAAATGTGTTCCACCATCACTTATTATGGCTCGAGGGATTCCAAATCGACTCAAAATATTGTCTTTCAAAAACTTTATCACTATTTTGTGATCATTATTTCGACTTGGAATTGCCTCTATCCATTTTTGAAACATAATCTACTGCGACTAAATATTTTACACGAAACCAAAATGATGGAGGAAATAGACCCATGAAATCTATACCCCAACAGTCAAAGATCTCAATGACAAGAATAAGATTTAAAGGCATCATGTGATGTTTTGAAATAGATCCCAACTTTTGATAATTTTCATAAGTCTTGCAGAATGCATGTGAGTCTTTGAACATGGTGGGCCAATAAAATCCACTTTGTAAGATTTTTGCAGTTGTCTTTCTTGATGAGAAATGACCCCCACATGCCTCAGAATGACAAAATTTAATGACATTACTTGCCTCATTATCAGGAATGCATCTTCGAAATATTTGATCAGGACAATATTTGAATAAATAAGGGTCATCCCAATAAAAGTCTTCACTTCGTTCAAGAACTTTCTTTTGTCTTGGGTACTCCAATGAGCTGGCAATTATCCTAAAACAAGAAAATTAACAATATTAGCAAACCCAAGGCATCGTAGAAACGGAAAATAAAGATTCATTCGGGAAAGTAGTTATCGATTGGTGTGATGTCAGATTTCGAATTTGTTGTCAATCTTGACAAATGATCTGCAACAACATTTTCGGTGCCTTTCTTGTCTTTGATTGTGATATCAAATTCTTGAAGTAACAAAATCCACTGCACCAATCTAGCCTTAGAATCTTTCTTAGAAAGAAGATATTTCAATGCTGCATGATCACTAAAAACAACAACAGGTGAGCCAACAAGATAAGACCTGAATTTATCACAAGCAAATACTACTGCAAGTAATTCTTTTTCAGTGGTGGTGTAATTCATTTGAGCACTATTTAAAGTTTTACTTGTGTAGTAAATCACATAAGGTTTCTTATCTTTTCTTTGTCCCAAAACAACACCACGACATAATCACTAGCGCGTCACACATTATTTCAAAAGGTAATGACCAATCAGGAGTTGAATGACAGGAGCAGAAGTAAGCAAGTTTTTAAGTTTAACAAAGGCTTCTTCACAATGTTCAGTCCATTCAAAAATATTATCCTTTGTTAGAAGGTTACTCAAGGGCTTAGATATTACACTAAAATCTTGATGAACCTTCTGTAAAACAGCATGTCCTAAGAATGATCTAACATCTTTAACAGATTTTCGTGTTGGTAATTTGGCAATTAACTCGATTTTAGATTTGTCAACCTCAATTCCTTTCAATGAAACAATGTGACCAAGTATAATGTCGTTTGTTACCATAAAGTGACATTTTTCCCAATTTAGTACAAGATTCTTTTCTTCACACCTGCTCAAAACCTTTTCTAAGTTAGTCAAACAATCATCAAATGAATCACTAAAAACAGAAAAATCATCCATAAAAATTTCAAGAAAATGTTCAACCATATCACTGAATATGCTAAGCATGCATCTTTGAAACGTGGCTGGTGCATTACATAATCCAAAAGGCATCCTTCGATATGCAAAAGTACCAAATGGACATGTGAAAGTAGTCTTCTCTTGATCTTCCAATGCAATTTCAATTTGATTGTAACCTGAATCAATGTAATTTCATCTAGGAAATAGTAAAATTCATGACTTGCAACTCTTTCTAGGATTTGGTCCATGAAAGGTAAAGGGAAATGATCTTTTCTAGTCATTGAATTAAGTTTCCTATAGTCAACGCACATGCGCCAACCAGTAACAGTCCTAGTTGGAATTAACTCATTTTTCTCATTTGTTATCACAGTGACTCCAAACTTTTTGGGTACAACTTGGGTAGGACTTACCCATTTGCTGTTAGAAATAGGATAAATGATTTCATTATCTAGAAGCTTAATGACTTCATTTTTCACTACTTCTTTTCATATTAGGATTAAGCCTTCGTTTGCATTTTCTCTAGAGGGTTTAGCATTTTCCTCCAATATAAATCTTGTGTGTGCAAATCAAAAGGGCTAATTCCTTTTATGTCAGCTATGGTCCATCCTAATATTGATTTTTGTGCATTTTCAGAGTCTGTAAATAACTTACCTTTCTTGATGTGCATTAAGTTTGGAAAGATTATTACCCGGAAAAGTTTCATTTCTCCCAAAAATGAGTATTTGAGATTAAATTGGTAACGACTTCAATTCAGGTTTTGGTGGTTGAACACTTGAAGGTATGGGCTCAATTGATTCATGGTGGCAATTCTTCAATTTGTGGTCTCCAATTTCCATGCCTTTGATTCTTTGAAAGTAGACCATTTGCAAATCATCAGATTCATCAATCTCAGTTTCACTGGAAGTGGTTTTGAAATTGATCATGAACTAATTTTTCAATAAAGTCCACTTCCTGTAAAATTCATTATCATCTCCAGGTTGCTTGTAATGTTGAAAAATATTCATCTCCAATGTCATGTTTCCAAATGATAGCTTCATCAGTCCATTCCTACAATTAATCAATTTTGCATTAGAAGTGGCAAGAAAATGGACATCCTAAAATGACAGGAATTGAATTACATGCTTCAACAGGTTGTGTATCCAAGACAACAAAATCTACAGGGTAAATGAATTTATCAAACTGTACTAACACATCCTCAACTATTCCTCTAGGCACTTTTACCGATCTATTAGCAAGTAAAAGAGTTACAGAAGTTGATTTTAACTCACTTAGATTGAGACTTTGAAAGACTGAATATGGAAGTAAATTCACACTAGCTCCAAGATCAAGTAAGGCTCTTTCAATTTTATGTTGTCCAATAAAGCAAGAAATTGTAGGGCAACCGGGGTCTTTATATTTCAAAGCATTATTGTTTTGAAGAATGACACTTACTTGTTCGGCTAAAAAGGCTTTCTTTTTCACATTTAGTTTTCTCTTCACGGTGCACAGATCTTTCAAAAATTTAGCATAGGAAGGAACTTGTTTAATAGCATCCAACAAAAGTATATTGATCCTTACCTGTTTGAAAGTTTCAAAGATTTCAGAGTTGTAATTGACTTTCCTTTATTTGGTCATGGCATGAGGAAATGGAAGTGCTGGCGGGGAATCAACCTTCTCTTTGCAATGTTCAGGTTCAACCCCTTCCTTACCCTCAGAGATAGACTCATCATCTTTCTCACAAGGTTCAAGAATGGGTTTTTCAATAACCTTACCACTACGAAGAGTGATGACTTTTTTGACTTGATCCATGTGTTGGCTTCCAGAACTACTCACATTTGCATTGTATTGCCCCTTTGAATTTTATTGTGGTTGAGATGGAAACTTACATTTCTCTTGGAAACTGAGAGCAGATGTTAATTTTGCAAGAGCATCTTTAAAATCTGTCATGCTTTGAGCAAGTTGAGTGTTGATTGTCTCCTCCTTTTCAATGAATGCATGCAATGTGTCCTCAAGATTTCTTCTAGGAGGTGGTGCATAAGGAGGTGCATATCCATGAGAATTTTGAAAATTATGGTGTGCTTGAAACGGTGGCTGTAAAGTTTGTGCATTGTTGCTATGATCTCTTCCAACTAAAATTTGGGTGATTTCTCCAATCAGGGTTATACGTTTGGGAGTTTGGGTTATGGTTGGGTCTTTGAAAACTGTTTAAAGCATGGGCTTGTTCATGAAGACATTCCTTAAAAGAAGGCAAAGTTGGACAATCATTTGTTGAGTGTTCCTTGGTTTCACAGATTTGACACATAATGTCTTGAACAGATTTTAATTGACCGCTCTTTTTCAATTCAAGTGCTTCGACTTTTCTAGCTAAGGATGCAAACTTGGCTTGGAGGTCATGATCTTCCCTAAGGTTGTGCATACCTCCACTAGATGTATGAGGTTGAGTTTTACTTGGTGCCTCATAAGTACCTGTGGTGTCCCAATTTTGAGCATTTTCGGCTAGCAAGTCTAGGTACTCCATTGCTTCATTAGGGTCTTTATCTTCGAAGGTTTCATTGCACATCAATTCAATCATTTGTCTATCTCTAGGTGTTAAACCTTCATAAAAATGTGAAACCAATCTTCATGTTTCAAAACCATGATGAGGGCAAGTATTAAGCAAATCTCGATACCTATCCCAACATTGGTAAAATGTTTCCTGGTTTTTGAGTGAAAGTGATGATTTGTCTTTTAAAAGAGTTTGTTCTGTGAAATGAAAAAACTTCTTTAAAAATTGTTGTTGCATTTCATCCCAGGCATGAATGGATCCTGGTCTCAAATTTTGTAGCCATGTTTTAGCTTTATCTTTTAATGAAAAAGGAAAAAGCTTTAATCTAATGGTGTTCATGCTACAATTTGAGTCTTTATAGGTATTACAGACCTCCTCAAATTCCCTTAAATGCAAGTATGGATTTTCTAAGTCTAAGCCATGAAAAGATGGTAAAAGTTGAATAATGCCTGGCTTAAAATTAAAATGAGATGCATCAGGAGGGAAAACTATGCATGAGGGTGCACTTGTTCTTGTGGGATTCATGTGGTCTCTAAGTGTTCTCATACGGTTATTCTCATTATTCTCATTATGAAGCGATTGATTATCTTCTTCGGCCATATTTTCTGAAAATGATGAGGATACCCTACAAAGTCGACCACTTAATGTACGTGACCAAACTCCCATGCACGTGTAAGAAGACAATAAAAGGAAGAAAAGAAAATAGAAGAAAAGGAAACAAAACAAAACAAAACAAAAGTTAGATAAAATGAAAAGTGAAGAGAGAAAATAAATTAAATATTATAATTTATACAAGAATTTACCTCCCCGGCAACGGCGCCAAAAACTTGACACGACCAAAAGCTTGATGTCTTCTCTCAAGTGCAGGAGTGTCGAAGTAAGAAATAACCCGGCAAGACCGGGGTCGAACCACAAAGAGGTTAATTGTATAAATTATAAATAACAACACAACAATAACAATAATAATAACAATAGTAGTACTAGTAATAGTAATAATAATAATAATACTCAGTACGTGACGTTGTTACACCTGAGAATGATCTAAAAGATCGAGTCACAGGTTTCCAACCTCTATACTGAGTTTATGAACAGATAATAATAATAATAATAATAATAATAATAATAATAATAATAAATAATAATAAATAACAATAACAATAACAATAACAATAACAATAACAACAACAACAATAATAAAGAAAAGAAGGAAGAAATTAATGAGAACTTTGAGTTGAAAGATTAATGTAAGGATTAAACAACGATAAAAATAAATGTCAAGGTTAGAGGATCCACTAATGGTACTTCAAACAAGTATAGTATAAACTCTTATTGCTCAATTGGAAACCACACATAAAGGAGGTTCCAATCAGATTATAAAATGTTAACATGATTACATTAGTTATCTTATTCGAATAAAGCTAATACTTGTAAATGTTGGCAGGCATTCATGATTATAACTTATGTTAACAATAAATCAAGTCCCTTTCATAGCTTAGGTGTCGGTTATACCATACAGTATGGGCTATGAAAGTACCAAGTATTTGTTGTACCAAGTGTTATACAACATAAATCTAGATTAACCATTTAACAAGCAAAGTATTAAAAGTGAACAAGATAACACATATAAAACATGTTAGTATCCAACGTTAAGGTCCATGTTAAGTTTATATTATACTTATTCTTACACCATTAGTGTACCCTTTTCACCTTGACATAATTAACTTAGCTAAACATAATGAAAGAAAGAAACATAAATGAACAAGATAAGAACATAAATGAGAAAGAAGTTAACTAAGTAAAGGAAAGGAAATGAAGTGCATAAACTTGATATTAATGAAAGCAAAACATAAGCAATACAAAGAGAGAAAGCAAGAGCATGATCTTGATCTGGAAACCAAGATGCCTCCATACATGGTAAGTGCCTCCTTTTATAGGCCAAAATTTGGAACTATTGATTTGTTAATTAATTGATGAGTGGGTGGCCACATCTTGACTTGGTGACAATCCTTATCTTCTTGTCTGAACAAGACGTCATTGGTAACATCATAATTTGCCCAGAATTCTCAGGAATCTTCTAGGAATTTGTCTCAGCTTTCCAACAAAAAAAAGATGAGGTCATTTGGACTTCTAGAACTCAAGATATGGGCTGAACACTAAATAGTGTCTGGGCTGCAGGACAGCTTCGGACTTCTTCGTTGTTCCTTCAGTTTGGACTTCAAAACGGCCTTTTTAAATCTTGGGCTCCCATAAAAGTTGTAGGCCTTTGTCTTACCTTTCCATCCATATAAAATGGACCTAAATCCGAGATCTAGAGCTCCAGATATGATCCAATTACCGAGCAATGATCCGGTTTGGACTGCTCCGGCATCTCTTTTCTAAGTTTGGCCATCTCTTTGTCCTTTCACTTTCAATACTTAAACTCATCAATCAATCCTTTTATTTATGTGATAGGCCTGCATTTAAGATGAGCATTTACCATAAATTAAGGTATCTTATAGTATCAAACTTGTTATTATAAAACATGCTTTAGTTAAGGAGTTATTGATACTTCAAGTGCAAAATGATGATATAAAACCTTGATAAACATGCACTTTTAAGTATTAATCATGGAGTACCGATTCCACGCTACTCCATCGATAACAACTTGCGGAAACTCATCGAAACATTTCAGCGTGATCCAACGGTCGGATTTAAAGTTATGAACCTTTTGAGCCTGTACTAGGGTTGTGTCGGTTGCATCGGCCGACCGGAGGTCATCGTCATGGAGTAGCGATACCATGCTACTCCATGGAAAATAGCCTACGGAAACTACTCAAAAGATTGAGCGCGATCCAAACGGTCAGATCTAAAAGTTGGACCTTTTAAGCCAGTATTTCGGGTTTGTCGGTGGCATCGCCTAACCGGAGATGGTCGTGGTGGTGTAGCGATTACACGTTACTCCATGGAAAACAGCCTACGGAAACTACTCAAAAGCTTTGAGCGCGATATAATGGTCGAATCTAAAGTTGTGGCCCTTTTGAGTCGGTACTCGGGTCTGTCGGTGGCATCGCCCGAATGGAGGTCATCGTCGTGGTGTAGCGATTCCACGCTACTCGACGAAAAATAGCCACCAGAAACTCCTCACAACATTTGAGCGCGATCCAAAGGTTGTATCTAAAGTTATGGACCTTTTGATCTGGTACTCGAGTCTGTTGGTGGCACCGCCCAACTGGAGGTCGTCGTCGTGGAGTAACGATTCAATGCTACTCGATGGAAAGCATCCATCGGAAACTCCTCACAACATTTGAGCGCGATCAAACGATCAGATCTAAAGTTATGGACCTTTTGAGCTGGTTCTCGGGTCTGTCGGTGGCATCACTCGACCGGAGGTCGTCGTCGTGGAGTAGCAATTCCACACTACTCGATGGAAAACATCCACCGAAAACTCCTCATAACATTTGAGCGCGATCCAAAGGTTGGATCTAAAGTTATGGACCTTTTGAGCCGATACTCGGGTTTGTCGGTGGCATCGCCCGACCGGAGATGGTAGTGGTGGTATAGCGATTACACGCTACTCCACGGAAAACACCCAATGAAAACTCATCAAATGATTTGAGCGCGATTCAACGGTCGGATCTAAAGTTATGGACCTTTTAAGTCGGTACTTGGGTCTTTCGGTGGCATCGCCCGAACGGAGGTCATCGTGGCGGTGTAGTGATGTGCCGTGAATGATTTGAAAATCGGCAACAATGATTCTAACGAAAATGGATGAAGGATGGGTCTGTTTGTGTTGTCTTTCTTTTGGTATTTAGGCTAGATTGTAGTGATTTAAGGTAAATAAGATGGAGGATAGACTAGAATGATACTTTGATAAGTCGATCTGGACACCACAAAGATCAATCTAGGATTTCGACGCCACACTCTTTATGATTGAAGAGTGATAAGTCAGGTAGGGTTCTTCACAAAACGAATTTGGAAGAACAACTCTTAATTCTCTGAATTAAGTTTTCAAATCTTGGCCAAAAGTGTTTATTTCATATTCTGATACATATTTATCTTTGGAACATTCCTCCAAAGTTAGGTGAATTCAACATGACAGAAGTCAAGCCTAAAAACTAGACTTTTAATAAAGCAAGTAGACAAATTTAACTAACACATGTTTTTTTTGACATTTCTAAAGCATATGCAGACGAAATTTAAAACAGCCATAACTTTTGACACAAAAGTCCAATGCAATCATGGTTGGACAATATAGAAAGATCATGTTCTGAACTTGAATTTTACCTACATAAATCTTGTTTTCACATGTATTGGATGACTTCAAATTCGAGTTCAAATCCATCTACTGTTCTGACCGTAAACAGCATCAATTCCTTCACTTGCATTATCAATCCAAATACAAGTAGCCCAGCATGAAAAGAACCATTAAGGGCTTTTCCCATCTCCAAGTTCCAATTGTAGGCAAATAAGCACCCTTGAACCAATTTCAAACTGATTGCTAATTTTTAACTCTGACGCAGCTTCAATCATTGCAATTTGATTCGTCAAGGCCCGTTGTAGTTGTTTCGCTCTCGCTCTTGTCATTGGACCATCTGAATCCTCTTGCATATTAGATTTAGCTTTACGAGATGGATTATAATTCTCATGGTGCACATCATCAGCCCCGGGTTGAAAATGATTTGTCCTCAAATCAGAATCGTCATCATCATCCAAGTACGGAGATAAGTCTTTCACATTAAAAGTAACTGATACGTTGTAATCACCAGGAAGATCTACCTTATACGCATTTGTCATTCACCTTCTCTATAATACGAAATGGACCATCAGCTCTCTTGGCATCAACTTGGACTTACGTTTGCTTGGAAATCTGCCCTTGCTTAATATGAATCCAAAACAAGATCTCCAGGTTCAAACCTGACCATCTTTCGCCCCTTGTTAGCTTGTTTAGCATACTTTGTTGTTTTCTCCTCAATATGTAGTCGAACCTGCTCATGTAGTTTTCTTCATCAATTCTGCCTTTCTAATTCCATCCATAGATGTTCCTCTCATCAATTGCGAATATGATAACAAGATCAATAGGAACACAAGGATTAAAGCCATAGACAACCTCAAATGGTGAAAATTTGGTAGCGCCCATACACACTACGATTATATGCAAACTCCACAATCGCTAACAAAGCTTAATCCCAACTCTTCAAATTCTTATGTATAACAGCTCGTAACAAAGAAGATAAAGTTCGGTTTACTACCTCAGTTTGTCCATCAGTTTGTGGAATGACATGCCGTACTGAAAAGTAACTTTGTTCCAAGTTTCCTCCAAAGAGTCTTCCAAAAGTGGCTTAAGAACTTTGTATCACGATCAAAGACAATGCTTTTAAGAATTCCATGCAAACAAACAATCTCTTGAAAGAACAAATCAGCAACATGTACTGCATCGTCAGTTTTCATACAAGGAATGAAATGGGACATTTTGGAGAATCGATCAACCACCACCATTATTGAATCCTTCCCACGTTGTGTTCTCGGTAGTCCAAGTACAAAGTCCATGCTAATGTCCATCCATGGTTGCTCTGGAATAGGCAGTGGCATATAGAGTCCATACGCATTCTCTTTACCTTTAGCTCTCTTGCAAATAGCACATCTTTCAAATCACCTTGTGTACATCCCGTAACATGTTGGGCCAAAAAAAATGTTCTTTCAGCAGCTCATAAGTCTTCTTCTCCCTAAAATGACCACTAAGACCACCACTATGAGCCTCTCGCACAAGCAACTCCCGTAACGAACCTGAAGGAATACACATTCTGCCCATTTTGAACAAGTAACCTTCATGCATAAAGAACCCATCGCAAGCTCCCTTTGCACATTCGGCAACCACATTAACAAAGTAGGAATCATTGGTATACCGATCCTTCACCTGTTCAAAACCCATCAGCCTTACCTCAAATCAGTATGTATAACAAATTCTTTAGGCAACAAGTAGTGTTGCCATACCTCCAGAGCCCGAATCAAAGCATAGAACTCCTTGTCGTAAATAGAGTAGTTCAAACGCGCTCCATTTAACTTTTCACTGAAGAATGCAATCGGTCTCTTTTCTTGCATCAAAACAGCACCAATTCCAACCCCGGAAGCATCACACTCTATTTCGAATGTTTTAGCAAAGTCTGGAAGTGCTAAAACTGGAGCGGTACACAACTTTTCCTTAATTAGCTCGAAAGCTTTCTGCGCATCTTCACTCCATCTAAACTCCTTCCCTTTTTTCAAGCATTCTGTCATAGGAGCAACAATAGAGCTGAAGTCTTTCACAAATCGCCTGTAGAAAGAAGCTAAACCATGGAAACTCCTCACATCAGTGATACTAGCAGGTTTTGGCCAGTCTCGAATTGCCTCAATTTTCTCCTCATCAACTCTAACTCCCCTGCTAGAGATAATATATCCAAGAAACATGACACTTTCTTTACAGAAGTAACACTTTGTGAGTTTCCCACACAACTTAGAATCTTTGCAAAGTCTCAAAACAAACTCTAAGATGCTTCAACATGATCATCAAAGGTCTTGCTATACACCAGGATGTCGTCAAAATATACTACAACAAACAGCCCAATATACTTCCTCAAAACATGATTCATAAGCCTCATAAATGTACTAGGCGCATTAGATAACCAAACGACATTACCATCCATTCATATAACCCCTGTTTAGTTTTAAATGCTGTTTTCAATTCATCTCCCTCTTTCATTCTAATTTGGTGATAGCCACTCATCAAATCGACTTTAGAAAACAATGCAGCACCATGCAACTCATCAAGCAAATCATCAAGTCTGGGTATAGGAAATCGATACTTAACTATTATTTTGTTGATAGCGCGGCTGTCCATGCACATCCTCATGGTACCATCTTTCTTCGGTACAAGCAAAGTAGGTACGGAACATGGACTAAGTGATTCTCGCACATAGCCCTTCTCTAAGAGCTCACCGACCTGCCTTTGAATCTCTTTTGCTTCCTTTGGATTACATCTGTATGCTGGTCTATTAGGAAGTGAAGCTCCCGACACCAAATCAATTTGATGCTCAATACCACGAATAGGTGGTAATCCTTTAGGTAATTCATCTGGAAACACATCTTTAAATTCTTCAAGTAATTCCTTAATCTGTCTTGGTAAGTCCAATCCTTCTACTTGTAGTAGTTGTTTTGCCCAGACCATGAAAACAATCCCTGTTGTGGCTAATGCTTGTTTGATGTCTCCTTTGTTGGCTAACAACAGCCCCTTTCGTGATGTCACCTCCTTTTGTTGGCTTCGTAATTGATCCTCTCTAACTTGTTGAGAACTCAGTGGTAACAAGTTCACCTTCTTTCCATTCAGCATAAAAGAATAAGTGTTCTTTCGTCCATTGTAGGTCACATCCTTATCAAACTGCCATGGACGACCCAGCAACAAATGGCTAGCTGACATTGGTGCAACGTCACATAAAACCTCGTCGTGATAGGTTTTAATGGAAAAAGGTACACGAACTTGCTTTGTCACCCGAATCTCCCCATTCTCATTCAGTCATCGCAAACTATAGGGTCTGGGATGTGGAAGGGTATTTAAACCCAATTTCTCCACCAAGGTAGTTGACGCAACATTAGTGCAACTTCCATTATCAATGATCATCCCGCACACCTTATCTCGAATCTGACATCGAGTATGAAAGATGTTCTCGCGTTACTCATCACTAACGTCAATTTGTGCATTCAGAACCCGTTGAACAACCAACAAATCTCCCTTCACTGGATCAAAATCCTCTTTTTGTTCAGCCGGTTGTACCTCATCTTCATCTTCAGTTTCAACCTCATCTGCACTGATCAGCTCTCCATGATCCCCATTCAAAATCATCACCCTTTTATTTGGACATTCCGAAGTAATATGCCTATGTCCCAAGCACTTGAAGCACTTGATGTCCCGAGACCTCCTAGGATGTTGAGGTTTTGTCACCTTCTCCTTTCCCTTCAAAGAATCAGAACTGGTATTCCCCTTGCTAAACTCCACCTTCTCATCTTGTTTAGGTGTGCTCCATGTTCGTGTAGGCGTAGAAACAGCCCTTGTTGCGCTTGACGTAGTTACAATAGTTCGGACACCTCCTCATCTCTGCTGCCTCTCTACTCGGGTTGCAAGCTTTATAACTTCATTAAGGAAGATGTACAGTTGTAACTCAACAACATTAGCTATATCCTTCCTCAACCCTCCAAGAAATCTAGCTATTGTTTGCTCTTAAGGTTCCATCAATTCACATCGAATCAGCAGCAGCTCAAACTCTTTCACATACTCTTCCACACTCAAAGATCCTTGTCGCAAAATCTGAAGTCTGATGTATAGCTCCTGTTTATAGTAATCAGGGACAAATCTCTTCTTCATCACTCTTTTCATAGTTGCCCATGTTGCAATCTCCTCCTCTTCATCCCTTCTCCTCTGAATCTTTACGTTTTCCCACCATAAAAGAGCATAATCTGTAAACTCAAGTGCTGCCACCTTGCACTTCCTTTCTTCAGAATATTCATACCATTCAAACACCTTTTCAACCTTCTGAATCCACTCCAAGTATTCCTCAGGTGAACTACTTCCTCTAAACGGTGGAATCTTAAGTTTGAGACCATTAGGAGGATTATAATTCTGCCTTCTTGGTCTGACCCTATCATCAGCCTCATCATCCCCATTTGGATCTTCATCAGCTTTTATAATATCATTTCGTGGCACCCTAAGTGCTTGCCTCGGTTGGGGTTGCAAATTATTTCTTTGCATCCTTTGCATAAGGGTATTCAACTAATCACGAATTCCAGTCATCTCATCTCGAATCTCAGCATGAGATCGTTGTAAGCCCATGACCTGTGCCTGTTCCAAACTTAACCCTCTTGGCAAATCTTCTTTATCTCCAGCCATAGTTAAGTTTGTCAACCTCAATTCCAGCAAAACTTTCTTCTGGTTGTTGTTGTTTTTGGCTCCTGTATTAGATTGCAACTGATGCTCTGATACCAGATGATGTGCCGTGAATGATTTGAAAATTGGCAACAATGATTCTAACGAAAATGGATGAAGGATGGGTCTAGTTGTGTTGTCTTTCTTTTGGTATTTAGGCTGGATTGTAGTGATTTAAGGTAAATAAGATGGAGGATAGACTAGAATGATACTTTGATAAGTCGATCTGGACGCCACAAAGATCAATCTAGGATTTCGATGCCACACTCTTTATGATTGAAGAGTGATAAGTCAGGTAGGGTTCTTCACAAAACGAATTTGGAAGAACAACTCTTAATTCTCTGAATTAAGTTTTCAAATCTTGGCCAAAAGTGTTTATTTCATATTCTGATACATATTTATCTTTGGAACATCCCTCCAAAGTTAGGTGAATTCAACATGACAGAAGTCAAGCCTAAAAACTAGACTTTTAATAAAGCAAGTAGACAAATTTAACTAACACATGTTTTTTTTGACATTTCTAAAAGATATGCAGACAAAATTTAGGGTCGGATCTAAAAATATGGACCTTTTGAGCCGGTACTCGGGTCTATCGGTGGCATCGCGCGACTAGAGGTCGTCGTCATGGAGTAGAGATTGCACGCTAATGGGAAAACACCTTACGGAAACTCCTCAAAAGATTTGAGCGTGATCTAACGGTCGGATCTAAAGTTATGGACCTTTTGAGCCGGTACTCGGGTCGTGTCGGTAGCTTCGTCCGACCGGACGTCTTCATCGTGGAGTAGCAATTCCACGCTACACCATGGAAAACAGCCTACAAAAACTCCTTAGAAGATTTGAGCACGATCCAACGGTCGGATCTAATGTTAAGGACCGTTTGAGCCGGTACTAAGGTTTGTCGGTGGCATCGACCGACTAGAGGTCGTCGTCGTGGAGTAGCGATTCCACGCTACTACATGGAAAACAGCCTACAGAAACTCATCAAAACATTTAAGAGCGATCTAACGCTCATTTCTAAAGTTATGGACATTTTGAGCTTGTACTTGAGTTGTGTCGATGGCATCACCCGACCGGACGTCGTCGTCGTGGAGTAGCGATTCCACGCTACTCCATGGAAAGCAGCCGCCGGAAACTTGATGCGAACCTCGTGATCACGTGGTCACGCAACCCACAATCAAGATTGAGATCTGATCCCAGAAAGCCGAAATAGGTCTGATATGAGTGCGACACAATGGAAACCTGCCCCAAGGCACCAACAATATTGGAATGAGTAGAATGACGCCACAAAGCCAGTTAATCTTCGATAAGTCAGATTCAGTTCGTTCAAGAACTGAAGAATGCAAGAATCACTCTCACATGTTAAAACTGAAAAAATTCAGAATAATAATCATCAAAGCTGCCGAAATTGTGGCTTACATGAGTTTAAATAGTTCTTGAAAAATTTACCCTAATGGATCTCTTATGTGGACTTATATGAGGTCCACTCAAAACTGGCCCAAAACCCTAAACTAAAAAGCCCATAACCTGATCCAAACAAGCCTTGGATCCTAGCTGAAAACAAACTATTAATTAAGCCCAAACATGAAAGAAAATAATAAAAATAAGTAACTTGTCATTAAATACCACCAGCCCTTCTTTCCTTGTGTAGCTAGGATGAATAAGGAATCCTTATAAGAAAAGGATTCTGAAACATTAATGAATCATTACCACACTAGGAGATTATATTGCAACTCATTAAAGATCCTTGTGGAACTAGGAAATTCCCAAAACCAGCTCCCACATCCTTGGAGGAAAAGAATCCTAATCAAATAGGAAGTCCACAAGTCAAATGGAAGTAAATAACAAAATCCATACAGCCTCTGTTGACCAGTATTGGGGTGCCTTCCCGAACTCCGATTGACCTGCAATGTTAACCCAAGGTAGTAAGATATGTCTGGAGAGTCCACATAAAATATTAGCCCGATCCAACGGTCGGATTGAGAATTATGACTGTTGCCGTAAACCTGGACTATTGCGTTTTTTACGCCAAAATCCGAATCTGACCTTACTTGGGTCGTATCACAGGGCTGAACCGTATCATTCCCTCCCTCTTCAAGAAGATTCGCCCTCAAATCTTGAATAGCATTAATGGTGACTTCAGTAGCCTCTTGTTTAAGCCTTCAGAATCTCCTTATTGCTAACACCTTTCTCCAACAACACTGTATAGAAGTAGTGACTGACAAGAATTTCAAATAAGCACGCCGTACTAACCACTTGCGTACATACTTTTGAATGATAACCACAACAACTCTCCTTCGTCTTTCATCCTTTTGGCGTTGTACCTCTTTTTCCCATGAAGCTTCAAGATCATAGAATAATCTTCTACACTTGTCAACTTCTCGTTCTAGAACCCCCAAACCATGGCTTAGTATTTCGCATCGTTGATCTACAATCCTCCTCTGTTCCCTCTCCCTTAGTGAATACATGACACAGATAGGGAAAAAAAAACAAGAACACGACGACAAGAATAGAGTTTATAGCATAAAGAACATTGATTTAGACTCGAGAATACAAATCTGACTTTTGTTTGGACCAGAACTTATCGAAAAACAAACTAATGCGAGGGTGATGAAAATGACTCAAACAACAGCCAAATATCAAAATATGATGATAGTATAATGGCAGGAACGAAATCAACAGAAACAAAACAAGTTTTGAAAGATAACACCAAACAGACCCGTTACGACAAAACAAGACCTAATTCGGGAAACCTAAAGAAACCGATATCCAAATGACCTCGAATTGAATTTGTATTATTACAATACTATGAAATCACCAAATATCAATTTATAGGTCGTTCTCTTATTTCTAGGTACCCAAACTCCTTGTATGATCAGTTTGCGGCAGAATTGATCCTCCAATTAAAACCTCCAGAAGCTGGAATCAAAATATGCCCAAATTTAATATATGGTGTGATCTCATCCCAAATAGACTGAATATGAAGTTTAAATTGATTCCAAGGTGTTTTACCTAGGGTTCACTAAGAGTAGTGTTTTTGCGGCAGAATTGAAACTCGAATTAAAACCTCAAGCAAATAATATCAGAATAAGCCCAACTTTGATATATCATGCGATCCCACCTCCAATAGACTGAATATGAAGTTTAAATTGATTCCGAGGTGGTTTGCTTATGGTTTACCAAGATTTGTGTTTCTGCGGCAAAAATTGAATGATCCTTCAAATTTCAAGTAATCACTCTTTTCTTTTTTCCTTCTGATTTTTTTTTCTTTTTAACAAACTGATATGATTAGAGACAGTAACAAGATGAAATATAAACTTTTTTTTTTTTTGCTTAGATGACACAGAGAAGAACAAGAAGATGGATGCAAACACTGAAAAACTTAAGGGACACTAAAAAAAAAAACGAAAATAACAGAATGATATGACCTTGTTTCGGAGCCTCGCTCTGATACCACCTGATGCGAACCTCGTGATCACGTGGTCACGCAACCCACAATCAAGATTGAGATCTGATCCCGAAAAGCCAAAATAGGTCTGATATGAGTGTGACACAATGGAAACCTGCCGCAAGGCACCAACACTATTGGAATGAGTAGAATGACGCCACAAAGCCAGTTAATCTTCGATAAGTCAGATTCAGTTCGTTCAAGAACTGAAGAATGCAAGAATCACTCTCACATGTTAAAACTGAAAAAATTCAGAATAATAATCATCAAAGCTGCCGAAATTGTGGCTTACATGAGTTTAAATAGTTCTTGAAAAATTTACCCTAATGGATCTCTTATGTGGACTTATATGAGGTCCACTCAAAACTGACCCAAAACCCTAAACTAAAAAGCCCATAACCTGATCCAAACAAGCCTTGGATCCTAGCTGAAAACAAACTATTAATTAAGCCCAAACATGAAAGAAAATAATAAAAATAAGTAACTTGTCATTAAATACCACCAGCCCTTCTTTCCTTGTGTAGCTAGGATGAATAAGGAATCCTTATAAGAAAAGGATTCTGAAACATTAATGAATCCTTGCCACACTAGAAGATTATATTGCAACTCATTAAAGATCCTTGTGGAACTAGGAAATTCCCAAAACCAGCTCCCACATTCTTGGAGGAAAAGAATCCTAATCAAATAGGAAGTCCACAAGTCAAATGGAAGTAAATAACAAAATCCATACAGCCTCTGTTGACCAGTATTGGGGTGCCTTCCCGAACTCCGATTGACCTACAATGTTAACCCAAGGTAGTAAAATATGTCTGGAGAGTCCACATAAAATATTAGTCCGATCCAACGGTCGGATTGAGAATTATGACTATTGCCGTAAACCTGGACTATTGCGTTTTTTACGCCAAAATCCGAATCTGACCTTACTTGGGTCGTATCATAGGGCTGAACCGTATCAAAACTTCTCAAAACATTTAAGCGCGATCCAACAGTCTGATCTAAATTTATGGACCTTTTGAGCTAGTACTCGGGTTGTGTCGATGGCATCACCCGACCGGACGTCGTCGTCGTGGAGTAGCGATTCCACGCTCCTCTATGGAAAGCAGCCACCGGAAACTTCTCAAAACATTTAAGCGCGATCCAACGGTCTCATCTAAATTTATAGACCTTTTGAGCTAGTACTCGGGTCTGTCGGTGGCATCGCCCGACAGGACGTCGTCATCGTGGAGTAGCCTTTCCACACTACTCCATAGAAAACAACCTACGGAAACTCATCAAAACATTTGAGTGATATAACGGTCGGATCTAAAGTTATGGACCTTTTGAGCCGGTACTCGGGTCTATCAATGGCATCGCGCGATGAGAGTTCGTCGTCGTGGAGTAGAGATTTCACGCTAGTGCACGGAAAACACCCCACGGAAACTCCTCAAAACATTTGAGCACGATCCAACGGTCGAATCTAAAGTTATGGTCCTTTTGAGACGGTACTTGGGTTTGTTGGTGGCATCTCTTGACCGGAGGTCGTCGTCGTGGTGTAGAGATTCCACACTACTCCATGGAAAAACAACCTACGGAAACTAATCAAAACATTTGAGCGTGATCTAACGGTCGGATCTAAAGTTATGGACCTTTTAAGCCGGTACTCGGGTCGTGTCAGTAGCTTCGTCCGACCGGACATCTTCATCGTGGAGTAGCGATTCCACGCTACACCATGGAAACCAGCCTACAAAAACTCCTCAGAAGATTTGAGCTCTATCCAACGATCGGATCTAATGTTAAGGACCATTTAAGCAGGTACTAGGGTTTGTCGGTGGCATCGACCGACTAGAGGTCATCGTCGTGGAGTAGCGATTCCACGCTACTACATGGAAAACAGCCTACAGAAACTCATCAAAACATTTGAGAGTGATATAACAGTTGGATCTAAAGTTATGGACCTTTTAAGCCGGTACTCGGGTCGTGTCAGTGGCATCGCTCGACTAGATGTCTTCGTCGTGGAGAAGCTATTCCACGCTACTCCATGGAAAACAACCTACAGAAACTCCTAAAAACATTTGAACGCGATCCAACGGTCGGATATAAAGTTATGGAGCTTTTGAGCCAGTACTCGGGTCTGTCGGTGGCATCGTCCAACAAGAGGTCGTCGTCGCGGAGTAGTAATTCCAAGCTACTCCATGGGAAACAGCCTACGAAAATTCCTCAAAATATTTGAGCGCGATCCAACGGTCGGATCTAAAGTTATATACCTTTTGAGCCGGTACTAGAGTTTGTTAGTGGCAACGCCCGACTGGAGATCGTCGTCGTGGAGTAGCGATTCCAAGCTACACCATTGAAAATAGCCTATGGAAACTCCTCAAAATATTTGAGCGCGATCCAACGGTCAGATCTAAAGTTATTGACCTTTTGAGCCGGAACCCGGGTTTGTCGGTTGCATAGCACGACCGGAGCTTGTCGTCCTGGAGTAGCGATTCCACGCTACTCCAAGGAAAACAGCCAACAGAAACTCAAAAGATTTGAGCGCCATCCAACTTTCAGATCTAATGTTATGGATCTTTTGAGCTGGTACTCAGGTCTGTCGATGGCAACGCCCGACCGGAGATCATCGTCGTGGAGTAGCGATTCCAAGTTACACCATGGAAAAGAGCCTACAGAAACTCCTCAAAACTTTTGAGCGCGATCCAATGGTCGAATCTAAAGTTATGGACCTTTTGAGCCGGTACTCGGGTGTGTCGGTGGCATCGCTTGACAGGAGGTCGTCATCGTGGAGTAGCGATTCCACGCTACTCCATGGAAAACAGCCTACGGAAACTCATCTGAATATTTGAGCGTGATCCAATGGTCGGATCTTAAGTTATGGACCTTTTAAGCTTGTACTCGGGTCTGTCGCTGGCATCGCCCAACCGAAGGTCGTCATCGTGGAGTAGCGATTCCCCCTACTCCATGAAAAACAGTCTACGGAAACTCATCAAAACATTTGAGCATGATATAACGGTCGGATCTAAAGTTATGGACCGTTTGAGCCGGTACTCGGGTTATGTCGGTGGCATCGCCTAACCGGACATCATCATCGCGGAGTAGCGATTCCATGCTACTCCATGGAAAATAGTCTACGGAAACTCCTCAAAATTTTTGAGGGCGATCCAACGGTCGGATCTAAAGTTATGGACCTTTTGAGCCGGTACTCGGGTTTGTTGGTGTCATCTCGCGACCGGAGGTTGTCGTCGTGGAGTAGCTATTCCACGGTCGGATCTAAAGTTATGGACCTTTTGAGCCGGTACTCGGGTCTGTCAGTGGCATCGCCCGACCGGAGGTTGTCGTCGTGGAGTAGCGATTACATGGTACACCATGAAAAATAGCATACGAAAACTCCTCAAAAGATTTGAGCGCGATCCAACGATCGGATCTAAAGTTATGGAACTTTTGAGTTGGTACTCTGGTCTGTCGTTGGCATCGCCCAACCGCAGGCCGTCATCGTGCAGTAGCGATTCCCCGCTACTCTATGGAAAACAGCCTACAAAAACTCATCAAAACATTTGAGCGTGATCCAACGGTCGGGTCTAAAGTTATGGACTTTTTGAGGTGGTACTTGGGTCTGTCACTGGCATCGCCCGACCGGAGGTCGTCATCGTGGAGTAGCGACTCCCCACTACTACATGAAAAACAGCCTACGGAAACTCATCAAAACATTTGAGCATGATCTAACTGTCGGATCTAAAGTTATGGATCGTTTGAGCCAGTACTCGTGTCGTGTCGGTTTCATCGTCCGACCGGACATCTTCGTTGTCGAGTAGCGAGTCCACACTACACCATGGAAAAAAGCCTACAAAAACTCCTCAAAAGATGTGAGCGCAATCCAATGGTCGGATCTAAAGTTACGGACCGTTTGAACCGATACTTGGGTTTGTCAGTGGCATCGTCCGACCAGCGGTCGTCGTCGAGGAGTAGCGATTCCACGCTAATACATGGAAAATAGCTTACGGAAACTCATCAAAACATTTGAGCGCGATCTAACGGTCAAATCTAAAGTTATGGACCTTTTGAACCGCTACTCAAGTCATGTCGGTGGCATCGCTTGACCAGTCGTCGTCATCGTTGGAGTAGCGATTCCGCGCTACTCCATGAAAAAAAGCCAACAAAAAGTCCTCAAAAGATTTGAGCGCGAACCAACGATCGGATCTAAAGTTATGTACCTTTTGAGCCGGTACTCGGGTCTATCAGTGGCTTTGCCCAATAGGAGGTTGTTGTCGTGGAGTACCGATTCCACGATACTCCATGGAAAACAGCCTACTAAAACTCCTTAAAACCTTTAAGCGCGATCCAACGGTCGGATCTAAAGTTATGGACCTTTTGAGCCGATACTCAGGTCATGTCTGTAGCATCGTACGAACGGACGTCGTCGTCGTGGAGTAACGATTCCACGCTACACCATGGAAAACAGCCTACAAAAACTCCTTAAAAGATTTGAACGCGATCCAACGATCGGATCTAAAGTTATGGACCTTTTAAGCCGGTACTCAGGTCTATCGGTTGTATCGCCCAACTAGAGGTCGTCGTCGTGGAGTAGCGATTGCACGCTACTTCATGGAAAACAACCTACGAAAACTCATGAAAACATTTGAGTGTGATCTAACGGTCGGATCTAAAGTTAAGGACCTTCTGAGCCGGTACTCGGGTTGTGTCTGTGGCATCGCACGAACGGACATCGTCGTCGTGGAGTAGTGATTCCACGCTACTCCATGGAAAACAGCCACCGAAAACTCCTCACAACATTTTAGCGTGATCCAACGGTTGGATCTAAAGTTATGGACCTTTTGTGCTGGTACTAGGGTCTGTCGTTGGCATCGCCCGACCGGAGGTCGTTGTCGTGGAGTAGCGATTCCATGCTACTCAATGCAAAATAGCCTACAGAAACTCATCAACACATTTGAGTGCAATCTAATGGTCGGATGTAAAGTTATGGTCCTTTTGTGCCGGTACTCGGGTCTGTTGTTGGCATCGCTAGACCAGACGTCGTCGTCGTGGAGTAGCAATTCCACACAACTCCATAGAAAAAAGCCTACGAAAACTCATCAAAACATTTGAGCGCGATCGAACGGTCTCATCTAAAGTTATGGACCTTTTGAGCTGGTACTCGGGTCTAGTCCGTAGCATCGCTCGAACGGACATCATCGTCGTGGAGTAGCGATTCCACGCTACTCCATGGAAAATAACCTATGCAAACTCCTCAAAAGATTTGAGCGCGATCCAACGGTCAGATTTAAAGTTATGGACCTTTTGTGCCGGTACTCGGGTCTGTCGTTGGCATCGCCCGACCGGACGTTATCGTCGAGGAGTAGCGATTCCACGGTACTCCATGGAAAACAGCCTACGCAAACTCCTTAAAAGATTTGGGCGCGATCCAACGGTCGGATCTAAAGTTATGGACCTTTTGAGCCGGTACTCGGGTCATGTCCGTGGCATTGCCCGACCGGACATCGTCGTAATGGAGTAACGATTCCTCGCTACTCAATGGAAAACAGCCTATGGAAACTCCTCAAAAGATTTGAGCGCGATCCAATGGTCGGATCTAAAGTTATGGACCTTTTATGCCTGTTCTCGGGTCTGTCGTTGGCATCGCCCTACCGGACGTCGTCGTCGTGGAGTAAAGATTCCATGCTACTCCACGAAAAATAGCCTACGAAAATTACAAAAAAGATTTGAGCTCAATCCAACGATCGGATCTAAAGTTATGAACCTTTTGAGCCGGTACTCGGGTCGAGTCTGTGGCATCGCTCGACCGGACGTCATCATCATGGAGTAGCGAGTCCACGCTACTCCATGGAAAATAACCTATGGAAACTCCTGAAAAGATTTGAGCGCGATCCAACGGTTGGATCTAAAGTTATGGACCTTTAGAGCCGGTACTCAGGTCGTGTCGGTGGCATCGCTCGACCGAACGTCGTCGTCGTGGAGTAGCGATTCCACACTACTCCATGGAAAACAGCCTACGAGAACTCCTCTAAAGATTTGAGCGCGATCCAGTTGTCGGATCTAAAGTTATGGACCTTTTAAACCGGTACTCGGGTCGTGTTCGTGGCATCGCGTGAACATACATCATCGTCGTGGAGTAGTGAGTCCACGCTACTCCATGGAAAATAGCCACCAGAAACTCCTCACAACATTTGAGTGTGATCCAACAGTCGTATATAAAGTTATGGACCTTTTGAGCCGGTATTAGGGTCGTGTCGGTGGCATCTCCCGACCGAATGTCGTCGTCGTGGAGTAGTGATTCCACGCTACTACATGGAGAAAAGCCACCGGAAACTCCTCCCAACATTTGAGTGTGATCCAACAATCGGATCTAATGTTATGGACCTTTTGTGCCAGTACTGGCGTCTGTCGTTGGCATCGCCCAACCGGAGGTCGTCTTCGTGGAGTAGCGATTCCGCGCTACTCAATGGAAAAGAGCCTACGAAAACTCATCAAAACATTTGAGTGCAATCTAACGGTCAGATGTAAAGTTACGGACCTTTTGAGCCGGTACTCGGGTCTGTCGTTGGCATCGCCCTACCGGATGTCGTCATCGTGGAGTAGCGATTCCACGCTACTCCATGGAAAACAACCACCAGAAACTCCTTACAACATATGAGCGTGATCCAACAGTCGGATATCAAGTTATGGACCTTTTAAGCCGGTACTCGGGTCGTGTCTGTGGCATGGCCCGACCGGACATCGTCGTCGTGGAGTAGCAATTCCACGCTACTCCATGGAAAACAACCTATGAAAACTCCTCGAAAGATTTGAGCGCGATCCAAATGTCGGATCTAAAGTTATGGATCTTTTGAACCGGTACTCGGGTCGTGTAAGTGGCATCGCGCGAACATACGTCGTCGTCGTGGAGTAGCGAGTCCACGCTACTCCATGGAAAACCACCACCGGAAACTCCTCACAACATTTGAGTGCGATCCAACGGTCGTATATAAAGTTATGGACCTTTTGAGCCGGTACTAGGGTCGTATCGGTGGCATCTCCCGACCGGACATCGTCGTCGTGGAGTAGTGATTCCATGCTATTATATGGAAAACAACCACCGAAAACTCCTCCCAACATTTGAGTGTGATCCAACGGTCGGATCTAATGTTATGGACCTTTTGTGCCAGTACTAGGGTCTGTCGTTGGCATCGCCCAATCAGAGGTCGTTGTTGAGGAGTAGCGATTCCACGCTACTCAATGGAAAAGAGCCTACGAAAACTCATCAAAACATTTGAGTGTGATCAAACGGTCGGATGTAAAGTTATTGACCTTTTGATCCGGTACTCTAGTCTGTCGGTGGCATCGCCCCACAGGAGGTCGTCGTCATGGAGTAGTGATTCCACGCTACTCCATGAAAAACAGCTTACGAAAACTCATCAAAACATTTGAGAGGTGACACAACCAAAAGCTTGATGTCTTCTCCCAAGTGTAGGAGTGTCGAAGTAATAAATAACCCGGCAAGACCGGGGTCGAACCACATAGAGGTTAATTTTATAAATTATAAATAACAACACAACAACAATAACAATAATAACGATAATAATAACAATAGTAGTAGTAGTAATAGTAATATTAATAATAATACTCAGTACGTGGCGTTGTTATACCTGAGAATGATCTAAAAGATCGGGTCACAGGCTTCCAGCCTATTTTACTGAGTTTATGAAAAGATCAAAGAGATATATTATATAATATAAACAGAATGTAAATAATAATAATAATAATAATAATAATAATAATAAAAGAAGATGAAGATGAAGAAATTAATGAGAACTTTGAGATGAAAGATTAATGTAAGGATTAAACAACGATAAAAATAAATGTCAAGGTTAGAGGATCCACTAATGGTACTTCAAAAAAGTATAGTATAAACTCTTATTACTCAATTGGAAACCACACATAAAGGAGGTTTCAATCAGATTATAAATTGTTAACATGATTACATTAGTTATCTTATTCGAATAAAACTAATACTTGTAAATGTTGGCAGGCATTCATGATTATAACTTATGTTAACAACAAATCAAGTTCCTTTTGATTAGTACTTAAAAGTGCATGTTTATCAAGGTTTCATATCATCATTTTGCACTTGAAGTATCAATAACTCCTTAACTAAAGCATGTTTTATAATAACAAGTTTGATACTATAAGATACCTTAATTTATGGTAAATGCTCATCTTAAATGCAGGCCTATCACATAAATAAAAGGATTGATTGATGAGTTTAAGTATTGAAAGTGAAAGGACAAAGAGATGGCCAAACTTAGAAAAGAGATGCCGGTGCAGTCCAAACCGGAACATTGCTCGGTAATTGGATCATATCTGGAGCTCTAGATCTTGGATTTTGGTCCATTTTATATGGATGGAAAGGTAAGACAAAGGCCTACAACTTTCATGAGGAGCCCAAGATTTAAAAAGGCCGTTTTGAAGTCCAAACTGAAGGAACAACGAAGAAGTCTGAAGCTGTCCTGCAGCCCAGACACTATTTAATGTTCAGCCCATATCTTGAGTTCTAGAAGTCCAAATGACCTCATCTTTTTTTTGTTGGAAAGATGAGACAATTTTCTAGAACATTCTTAAGGATTCTGGGAAAATTATGATGTTAGCAATGACGTCTTGTTCAGACAAGAAGATAAGGATTGTCACCAAGTCAAGATGTGGCCACCCACTCATCAATTAGTCAACAAATCAATAGTTCCAAATTTTGGCCTATAAAAAGGAGGCACTTACCATGTATTGAGGCATCTTTGGTTTCCAGATCAAGATCATGCTCTTGCTTTCTCTCTTTTGTATTACTTATGTTTTGCTTTCATTAATATCAAGTTTTATGCACTTCATTTCCTTTCACTTACTTAGTTAACTTCTTTCTCATTTATGTCTTATCTTGTTCATCTATGTTCTTTCTTTCATTATTTTTAGCTAAGTTAATTATGTCAAGGTGAAAGGGTACAACTAATGGTGTAAGATATAGAGTATCATATAAACTTAACATGGACCTTAACGTTGGATACTAATATGTTTTATATTTGTTATCTTGTTCACTTTTAATACTTTGCTTGTTAAATCGTTAGTCTAGATTTATGTTGTATAACACTTGGTACAACAAAATACTTGGCACTTTCATAGCCCATACTGTATGGTATAATCGACACCTGAGCTATGAAAGGAACTTGATTTGTTGTTAACATAAGTTTATAATCATTGAATGCCTGCCAACATTTACAAGTATTAGCTTTATTCGAATAAGATAACTAATGTAAATCATGTTAACATTTTATAATTTGATTGGAACCTCCTTTATGTGTGGTTTCCAATTGAGCAATAAGAGTTTATACTATACTTGTTTGAAGTACCATTAGTGGATCCTCTAACCTTGACATTTTATTTTATCGTTGTTTTAATCCTTACATTAATCTTTCAACTCAAAGTTCTCATTAATTTCTTCCTTCTTTTCTTTATTATTGTTGTTGTTGTTATTGTTATTGTTATTGTTATTATTATTATTTATTATTATTATTATTATTATTATATTTATTATTATTATTATCTATTCATAAACTCAGTATATAGGTTGGAAACCTGTGACTCGATCTTTTAAATCATTCTCAGGTGTAACAACGCCACGTACTGAGTATATTATTATTATTACTAGTACTAGTACTACTATTGTTATTATTATTGTTATTGTTGTGTTGTTATTTATAAATTTATACAATTAACCTCTTTGTGGTTCGACCCCGGTCTTGCCGGGTTATTTCTTACTTCGACACTCCTGCACTTGGAGAAGACATCAAGCTTTTGGTCGTGTCAAGTTTTTTTGGCGCTGTTGCCGGGAGGTAAATTTCTTGTATAAATATAAATTTAATTTATTTTCTCTCTTCACTTTTCATTTTATCTAACTTTTGTTTTGTTTCTTTTGTTTCCTTTTCTTCTAATTTTCTTTTCTTCCTTTTATTGTCTTCTTACACGTGCATGAGAGTTTGGTCACGTACATTAAGTGGTCGACTTTGTAGGGTATCCTCATCATTTTTCAGAAAATATGGCCGAAGAAGATAATCAATCGCTTCATAATGAGAATAATTGAGAAATACCGTAATGAGAACACTTAGAGACCACAATGAATCCCACAAGAAAGTGCACCCTCATGCATAGTTTTCCCTCCTGATGCATTCTCATTTTAATTTTAAGCCAGGCATTATTCAACTTTTTATCTTCTTTTCATGGCTTAGACCTAGAAAATCCATATTTTGCATTTAAGGGAATTAAGGAGGTCTGCAATACCTATAAAGACTCAAATTGTAGCATGAACAACCATTAGTTAAAGCTTTTCCTTTTTCATTAAAAGATAAAGCTAAAAGATGGCTATAAAATTTGAGACTAGGATCCATTCATGCCTGGGATGAAATGCAACAACAATTTTTAAAGAAGTTTTTTCATCTCACAGAACAAACTCTTTCAAAAGACAAATCATCACTTTCACTCAAAAACCAGGAAACATTTTACCAATGTTGGGATAGGTATCGAGATTTGCTTAATACTTGCCCTCATCATGGTTTTGAAACATGAAGATTGGTTTTCACATTTTTATGAAGGTTTAACACCTAGAGATAGGCAAATGATTGAATTGATGTGCAATGGAATCTTCGAAGATAAAGACCCTAATGAAGCAATGGAGTACCTAGACTTGCTAGCCGAAAATGCTCAAAATTGGGACACCACAGGTACTTATGAGGCACCAAGTAAAACTCAACCTCATACATCTAAGTGGATGGTATGCACAACCTTAGGGAAGATCATGACCTCCAAGCCAAGTTTGCATCCTTAGCTAGAAAAGTCGAAGCACTTGAATTGAAAAAGAGCGGTCAATTAAAATCTGTTCAAGACATTGTGTGTCAAATCTGTGAAACTAATGAACACTCAATAAATGATTGTCCAACTTTGCCTTCTTTTAAGGAATGCCTCCATGAACAAGCCCATGCTTTAAACAGTTTCCAAAGACCCAACCATAACCCATACTCACAAACGTACAACCCTGGTTGGAGAAATCACCCAAATTTCAGTTGGAAGAGTGATAGAAACAATGCACAAACTTCACAGCCACCGTTTCAAGCACATCATAATTTTCAAAATTCTCATGGATATGCACCTCCTTATGCTCCACCTCCTAGAAGAAATTTTGAGGAAACATTGCATGCATTCATTGAAAAGGCAGGAGACAATCAACACTCAACTTGCTCAAAGCATGACAGATTTTAAAGATGCTTCTTGCAAAATTAAGCATCATGCTCTTCAGTTTCCAAGAGAAAGGTAAGTTTCTCATCTCAACCACAAACAAAAATCCAAAGGGCAATACAATGCAAATGCAAGTGGTTCTGGAAGCCAAAACACATGGATTCAAGTTCAAATTAGTCATCACTCTTCGTGAAGTGGTAAGGTTATTGAAAAAAACCCATTCTTGAACCTTGTGAGAAAGATGATGAGTCTATCTCTGAGGGTAAGGAAGGGGTTGAACCTGAACATTGCAAAGAAAAGACTGATTCCCCGCCAGCACTTCCATTTCCTCATGCCATGACCAAACAAAGGAAAGTCAATCACAACTCTGAAATCTTTGAAATTTTCCAAACAGGTAAGGATCAATATACCTTTGTTGGATGCTATTAAAACAGGTTCCTTCCTAATGCTAAATTTTTGAAAGATTTTGTGCACTGTGAAGAGAAAACTGAATGTGAAAAAGAAAGCCTTTTTAGCCGAACAAGTAAGTGCCATTCTTCAGAACAATAATGCTTTGAAATATAAAGACCCTGGTTGTCCTAACAATTTTCTTGGCTTTATTGGAGAACATAAAATTGAAAGAGCCTTACTTGATCTTGGAGCCTAGTGTGAATTTACTTCCATATTCAGTCTTTCAAAAGTCTCAAATCTAGGTGAGTTAAAACCAACCTCTGTAACTACTCTCTTTACTTGCGATAGATCTGTAAACTAGTGCTCAAGAGGAATATTCGAGGAGATGTGTTCAAGTAAACAAGTTGATAAATTCATTTATCTTAAGTGGATTTTGTTCTTTCTTGGATACACAACCTGTTGATAGCATGTAATTCAATTTCTGTCATTTTAGGACGTCCATTTCTTGCCACTTTCTAATGCATTGATTAATTGTAGGAATGGAACTGATTGAAGCTATCATTTGGAAACATGACATTGGAGATAAATATTTTCAACATTTACAAGCAACCTGGAGATGATAATGATTACAGGAAGTGGACCTTTATTGAAAAATTAGTTCATGATCAATTTCAAACCACTTCCAGTGAACTGAGATTGATGAATCTGATGATTTGCAAATGGTCTACTTTCAGGAATCAAAGGCATGCAATTGGAGACCACAAATTGAAGAATTTCCAACGCACCGATCAATTGAGCCCCATACCCCTCAAGTGTTCAATCCACCACCAAAACCTGAATTGAAGCCGTTACCATTTAAATCTCAAATACTCATCTTTTGGGAGAAAAATGAAACTTTCCGGTAATAATCTCTTCCAAACTTAATTGCATATCAAGAAGGTAAGTTATTACAGATTTTGAAAATGCACAAAAATGCATTAGGATGGACCATAGCTGACATAAAGGAATCAGCCCTTTGATTTACACACACATGATTTATTTGGAGGAAAATGGCTAAACCCTCTAGAGAAATGCAACGAAGGCTTAATCCTAATATGAAAGAAGAGTGAAAAATGAAGTCATTAAGCTTCTAGATAATAAGAATTCATTTATCCTCAATTTCTGACAGCAAATGGTAAGTCCTACCCAAGTTGTACCCAAAAGTCTAGAGTCATTGTGAATAACGAATGAGAAAAATGAGTTAATTCCAACTAGGACTGTTACTGGTTTGCGCATGTGCATTGACTATAGGAAACTTAATTCAATGACTAGAAAAGATCATTTCCCTTTACCTTTCATGGACCAAATCCTAGAAAGAGTTGCAAGGTCATGAATTTTATTGTTTCCTAGATGGCTATTCAGGTTACAATCAAATTGAAATTGCATTGGAAGATCTAAAGAGAAGACTACTTTACATGTCCATTGGTACTTTTTGCATATCGAAGGATGCCTTTTGGATTATGTAATGCATCAGCCACGTTTCAAAGATGCATGCTTAGCATATTCAGTGATATGGTTGAACGTTTTCTTGAGATTTTTATGGATGATTTTTCTTGTTTTTGGTGATTCAAACAAGGAGAGTCAATCAATGCCATTGGTGATTTTTATGGATGATTGACTCTCCTTTGTTTTGGTCATGGCATGAGGAAATGGAAGTGCTGGGGGGAATCAGTCTTTCTTTGCAATGTTCAGTTCAACCCTTCCTTACCCTCAGAGATAGACTCATCATCTTTCTCACAAGGTTCAAGAATAGGTTTTTCAATAACCTTACCACTACGAAGAGTGATGACTGATTTGACTTGATCCATGTGTTGGCTTCCAGAACTACTTGCATTTGCATTGTATTGCCCCTTTGGATTTTGCTGTGGTTTGAGAAGGAAACTTACCTTCTCTTGGAAACTGAGAGCAAATGTTAATTTGCAAGAGCATCTTTAAAATTGGTCATGCTTTGAGCAAGTTGAGTGTGTTGATTGTCTCCTGCTTTTCAATGAATGCATGCAATGTTTCCTCAAATTTCTTCTAGGAGGTGGAGCATAAGGAGGTGCATATCCATGAGAATTTTGGAAATTATGGTGTGCTTGAAACGGTGGATGTGAAGTTTGTTGCATTGTTGCTATCACTCTTCCAACTAAAATTTGGGTGATTTCTCCAACCAGGGTTATATGTTTGTGAGTATGGGTTATGGTTGGGTTTTGGAAACTGTTTAAAGCATGGGCTTTGTTCATGAGGCATTCCTTGAAAGAAGGCAAAGTTGGACAATCATTGGTTGCATGCTCATTTGTTTCACAGATTTGACACACAATGTCTTGAACAGATTTTAATTGACCACTCTTTTTTAATTCTAGTGCCTCGACTTTTCTAGCTTAAAGATGCAAACTTGGCTTGGAGGTCATGATCTTCCCTAAGGTTGTGCATACCCCCACTAGATGTATGAGGTTGAGTTTTACCTGGTGCCTCATAAGTACCTGTGGTGTCCCCATTTTGAGCATTTTTCAGCTAGCAAGTCTAGTACTCCATTGCTTCATTAGGGTCTTTATCTTCAAAAGTTCATTGCACATCAATTCAACCATTTGCCATCTCTAGGTGTTAAACCCTCATAAAAATGTGAAACCAATCTCCATGTTTTCAAAACCATGATGTGGGCAAGTATTAAGCAAATCTCGATACCTATCCCAACATTGGTAAAATGTTTCTCCTGGCTTTTGAGTGAAAGTGATGATTTGTCTTTTGAAAGAGTTGTTCTGTGAGATGGAAAAAAACTTCTTTAAAAATTGTTGTTGCATATCATCCCAGCACGAATGGATCCTGGTCTCAAATTTTGTAGCCATGTTTTAGCTTTATCTTTTTAATGAAAAAGGAAAAAAGCTTTAATCGAATGGTGTTCATGCTACAATTTGAGTCATTATAGGTATTACAGACCTCCTCAAATTCCCTTAAATGCAAGTATGGATTTTCTAAGTCTAAGCCATGAAAAGATGGTAAAAGTTGAATAATGTCTGGCTTAAAATTAAAATGAGATGCATCAGGAGGGAAACTATGCATGAAGGGTGCACTTGTTCTTGTGGATTCATGTGGTCTCTAAGTGTTCTCATACGGTTATTCTCATTATTCTCATTATGAAGTGGATTGATTATCTTCTTCGGCCATATTTTCTGAAAATGATGAGGATACCCTACAAAGTCTACCACTTAATGTACGTGACCAAACTCTCATGCACGTGTAAGAAGAGAATAAAAGCAAGAAAAGAAAATAGAAGAAAAAGAAACAAAACAAAACAAAGGAAACAAAAATAGATAAAAATGAAAGTGAAAAGAGAAAATAAATTAAATATTATAATTTATACAAGAATTTACCTCCCCGGCAACGGCGCCAAAAATTGACACGATCAAAAGCTTGATGTCTTTTCCCAAGTGCAGGAGTGTCGAAGTAATAAATAACCCAGTAAGATCGGGGTCGAACCACAGAGAGGTTAATTGTATAAAATTATAAATAACAATACAACAACAACAATAACTACAATAACATATAATTATTATTATAATACTCAGTACGTGGCGTTGTTACACCTGAGAATGATCCAAAGATCGGGTCACAGGTTTCCAGCCGTATATACTGAGTTTATGAAAAGATTAAAGGGATATATTACAGAATGTAATAACAACAACAACAATAATAAAAACGAATGTCAAGGTTAGAGATACTAATGGTACTCTTCAAACAAGTATAATATAAACTCTTATTACTCAATTGGAAACCACACATAAAAGGAGGTTCAATCAGATTATATTTTTAACATGATTACATTAGTTATCTTATTCGAATAAAGCTAAATACTTGTAAATGTTGGCAGGCGTTCATGATTATAACTTATGTTAACAACAAATCAAGTCCCTTTCATAGCTCAGGTGTCGTTATACCATACAGTATGGGCTATGAAGTACCAAGTATTTGTTTGTTACCAAGTGTTATACAACATAAATCTAGATTAACCATTTAACAAGCAAAGTATTAAAAGTGAACAAGATAACAAATATAAAACATGTTAGTATCCATCGTTAAGGTCCATGTTAAGTTTTATATTATACTTATTCTTACACCATTAGTGTGCCCTTTTCACCTTGACATAATTAACTTAGCTAAACATAATGAAATAAAGAAACATAAATAAACAAGATAAGAACATAAATGAGAAAGAAGTTAACTAAGTAAAAGAAAGGAAATGAAGTGCATAAACTTGATATTAATGAAAGCAAGACATAAGCAATACAAAGAGAGAAAGCAAGAGTATGATTCTTGATCTGGAAACCAAGATGCCTTAATACATGGTAAGTGCCTCCTTTTTATGGCAAAATTTGGAACTATTGATTTGTTGACTAATTGATGAGTGGGTGGCCACATCTTGACTTTGGTGACAATCCTTATCTTCTTGTCTGAACAAAACGTCATTGCTAACATCATAATTTGCCCAGAATCCTCATGAATGTTCTAGGAAATTGTCCAGCTTTCCAACAAAAAAAAGATGAGGTCATTTGACTTCTAGAACTCAAGATATGGGCTGAACACTAAATAGTGTCTGGGCTGGCAGGACAGCTTCGGACTTCTTCGTTGTTCCTTCAATTTGGACTTCAAAACGGCCTTCTTAGATCTTGGGCTCCCATGAAAGTTGTAGGCCTTTGTCTTACCTTTCCATCCATATAAAATGGACCTAAATCCGAGATCTAGAGCTCCAGATATGATCCAATTACCGAGCAATGTTTCCGTTTGGACTGCACCGACATCTCTTTTCTAAGTTTGGCCATCTCTTTGTCCTTTACTTTCAATACTTAAACTCATCAATCAATCCTTTTATTTATGTGATCGACCTGCATTTAAGATGAGCATTTACCATAAATTAAGGTATCTTATAATATCAAAGTTGTTATTATAAAACATGCTTTAGTTAAGGAGTTATTGATACTTCAAGTGCAAAATGAATGATATAAAACCTTGATAAACATGCACTTTTAAGTACTAATCAACGACAGACCCGAGTACCGGCTCAAAAGGTCCATAACTTCAAATCTGACCGTTGGATCGCGTTCAAATCTTTTGAGGAGTTTCTGTAGGCTGTTGTCCAAGGAGTAGCATGGAATCGCTACTCGACGACGACGACGTCCAGTCGGTCGTTGCCACCGACACGACCTTAGTACAGCTCAAAAGGTCCATAACTTTATATCCGACTGTTGTATATCGCTCAAATGTTTTGATGAGTTTCTATAGGCTTTTTTCCATGGAGTAGCGTGGAATCACTACTCCATGACGACAACCTCTGGTCGGGCGATGCCACCGACAGAACCAAGTATCGGCTCAAAAGGTCCATAACTTTAGATCCGACTGTTGGATCGCGCTAAAACCTTTTGAGGAGTTTCCGTAGGCTACTTTCAATGTAGCAGCGTGGAATCGCTAATTCACAAAGATGACATCCGGTCGGGCAATGCCACCGACACGACCCGAGGACCGGCTCAAAAGGTCCATAACTTTAGATCCGACCATTGGATCGCACTCAAATGTTTTGATGAGTTTCCGTAGGCTGTTTTTCATGGAGTATCGTGTAATCGCTAATCCAAGACGACGACATCTGGTCGGGCGATGCCACCGACAGACCCGAGTACAAGGCTCAACAGGTCCATAACTTTATATCCGACAGTTGGATCGCACTCAAATGTTTTGATGCGTTTCCATAGGTTGTTTTCCATGGAGCAGCGTGGAATCGCTACTCCACAACGACGACCTCCAGTCGGGGGATGCCACCGACAATCACGAGTACCGGCTCAAAAGGTCCATAACTTTAGATCCGACTGTTGGATCGCGCTCAAATCTTTTGAAGAGTTTCTGTGGGCTATTTTCCATGGAGTAGCGTGTAATCCCTACCCCATGATGACGACGTCCGGTTGGGCGAAGCAACCGACACGACCCGATTACCGGTGCAAAAGGTCCATAACCTTATATCCGACCGTTAGATCGTGCTCAAATGTTTTGATGAGTTTCTGTAGGCTATTTTCCATGGAGTAGCATGGAATCGCTAATCCAGCACGACGACATCCAGTCGAGCGAATGCCACCGACAAACCCGAGTACCGGCTCAAAAGGTCCGTAACTTTAGATCAGATCGTTGGATCATGCTCAAAGCTTTTGATGAGTTTTTGTAGGCTCTTTTCAAAGGAGTAGCGTGGAATCGCTACTCCACGACGACGACGTCTAGTTGGACGATGCCACCGACACGACTCGAGTACCGGCTCTGAAGCTCCATAACTTTAGATCCGACCATTGCATCGCGCTCAAATGTTGTGAGGAGTTTCTGTAAGCTGTTTTCCATGGAGTAACGTGGACTCGCCACTCCACAACGATGACCTCCGGTTAGGCGATGCCACCGACACGACCCGATTACCGGTTTAAAATGTCCATAACTTTATATCCGACTATTAGATCATGCTCAAATGTTTTGATGAGTTTATGTAGGCTATTTTTCCATGGAGTAGCATGGAATCGCTAATCCAGGACGACGACATGCAGTCGGGCGATGCCACCGACAAACCCAAGTACCGGCTCAAAAGGTCCATAACTTTAGATCAGACCGTTGGATCATGCTTAAAGCTTTTGATGAGTTTCCTTAGGCTGTTTTTCCAAGGAGTTGTGAGGGAATCGCTTGGATTACTCCATGACGACGACATCCGGTCGGGCGATGCCACCCGACACGACCCGAGTACCAGGCTCAAGGTGCATAACTTTAGATCCGACCATTGGAGTTCGTGCTCAATGTTTTTGATGAGTTTCGTAGGCTATTTTCACATGATCAATACCGAGTAACATGGATCGCTGACGAGATGCCGAGGACGACGACAATCCAGTCGGGCGATCCACCGAAAGACCCGAGTATGGCTCGAATGGTCTAATATATATTTACAATATACGACCGTTTGGATCGCGCACAAAGCTTTTTCAATGACTTTTCGTCCACAGGCTGTTCTCCATTGAGCAGCGTGGAATTGCTATACTCCACAACAACGAATCTGGTCGGGCGATGCCACCGCACCGCTAACAGCAATTCAACCGAGTACCTTCGCCGTCAAAAGGTACATAACTTTAGATCCGACCATTGGATTGCGCACAAAGGCTTTGATGAGTAACCGGTTTCATAGGTTTTCTCCATGTTGCGAGTAGAGTGGAATCGTTACTCCCGACGACGATATCCGGTCGGGCGAGGCCACCGACAGACCCGAGTACGCTCAAGTTGGCCGGATGCACTAACAGACCCGAGTACCAGATCAGAAGGTCCATAACTTTAGATCCGACCGTTGGATCGCGCTCAAATCTTTTGAGGAGCCTTGTTTCCATAGCTGTTTACAATAGGAGCGTGTCCACCCCGGGCACTGGCGATGCCACCGAGATGACGACCGAGTACCGGCTCAAAAGCTCCATAACTTTAGAATAAGCGCACTGATGGTTGGATTGCGCTCAAATCTTTTAAGGAGTTTTCGTAGGCTGTTTTCCACGGAGTAGCGTGTCCGGTCGGACGATGCCACCGACACGACCCGAGTACCAGATCAAATGGTCCATAACTTTAGATGCGACCGTTGGATCGCGCTTAAATCTTTTGAGGAGTTTCCGTAGCCTGTTTTCCATGGAGTTGCGTCGAATCGCTACTCCACGACAACGACCTCCGGTCGGGTGAATGCAACGAAAGACCGGAGTGCCAGCTCAAAAAGTCCATAAACTTTAGATCCGTACTGTTTGGATCGCGCACAAATCTTTTAAAGAGTTTCCTTAGGCTGTTTTCCAAGGAGTAGCGTGGAATCGCTACTCCACGACAACGATATCCGGTCGGGTGAGGCCACCGACAGACCCGAGTACCGGCTCAAAAGGTCCATAACTTTAGATCTGACCGTTGGATAGCGTTAAAAGCTTTTGATGAGTTTTCGTAGGCTATTTTCCAAGGAGTAGCGTGGAATCACTAATCCATGATGACGACATCCTGTGGGGCGATGCCATCAACAGACCCGAGTACCGGCTCAAGTTGGCTGATGCCACTGACAGACCCGAGTACTAGATCAGAAGGTCCATAACTTTAGATCCGACCGTTGGATCGTGCTCAAATCCTTTGAGGAGTTTTGCATAGGCTGTTTTCCGTGGAGTTGCGTGTAATCGCTACTTCGCGACGACGACCTCCGGTCGGCCAAAGCCACCGACAGACCCGAGTACCGGCTCAAAAGGTCCATAACTTTAGATCTGACCGTTGGATCGTGCTCAAATCTTTTGAGGAGTGTTCGTATGCTGTTTTTCATGGAGTTGCGTGCAATCGCTATTCCACGACGACGACGTCCGGTCGGGCGATGCCACTGACTCGACCCGAGTACCGGCTCAAAAGGTCCATAACTTTAGATCCGACCGTTGGATCGCACTCAAATCTTAGAAGGAGTTTCTGTAGGCTGTTTTCCATGAAGTGGCTTGCAATCGCTACTCCACGACGATGACGTCCGGTTGAGCGATGCCATCGACTCGAACCGAGTACCAGCCCATAAGGTCCATAACTTTAGATCCGACCGTTGGATCGCGCTCAAATCTTTTAAGGAGTTTCCGTAGGCTGTTTTCCATGGAGTAGGGTGCAATCGCTACACCATGACGACAACGTCCGGTCGGGCGAGGCCACCGACTCGACCTGAGTACCGGCTCAAAAGGTCCATAACTATAGATCCAATCGTTGGATCGCGCTCAAATCTTTTGAGGAGTGTCCGTAAGCTGTATTACATGGAGTAACGTGTAATCGCTACTCCACAATGACGACTTCCAATTGGCCGATGCCACAGACAGACCCGAGTACCAGTTCAGAAGGTCCATAACTTTAGATCCGACCGTTGGATCGCGCTCAAATCTTTTGAGGAGTTTCTGTAGGCTGTTTGCCAAGGAGGAGCGTGTCCGGACGGGCGATGCCACCGTGACGACCCGAGTACTGGCTCGAAAGCTCCATAACTTTAAATCTGACTGTTGGATCGCGCTCAAATCTTTTAAGGAGTTTCCGTAGGCTGTTTTCCATGGAGTAGCGTGTCCGGTCGGGCGATGCCACCGACATGACCCGAGTACGGATCAAATGGTCCATAACTTTAGATCCGATTGTTGGATCGCGCTCAAATCTTTTGAGGAGTTTCCTTAGGCTGTTTTCCATGGAGTAGCGTGGAATCGCTACTCCATGACGACGATGTTCGGTCGGGCGATGCCACCAACACGACCCGAGTACCGGCTCAAAAGGTCCATAACTTTGATCTAACCATTGGATCGCGCTCAAATCTTTTGAGGAGTTTCCGTAGGCTGTTTTCCATGGAGTAGCATCTAATAGCTACTCCACGACGACGACGTCCGGTTGGCCGATGCCACCGACGGACCCGAGTACCCGTTCAAAAGGTCCATAACTATAGATATGACCATTGGATCGTGCTCAAATCTTTGGCGGACTTTTCGTAGGCTGTTTTCCATGAAGGAGCTTGCAATCACTACTCCACGATGATGATGTCTGGTTGGCCGATGCCACTGACAAACTCGAGTACCCGTTCAAAAGGTCCATAACATTAGATCTGATCGTTGGAAGGCGCTCAAATCTTTTGAGGAGTTTCCGTAGGTTGTTCGCCATGGAGGAGCGTGTCCGGTCGGGCAATGCCACCGAGAAGACCCAAGTACCGGCTCAATAGCTCCATAACTTTATATCCGACTGTTGGATCACGCTCAAATCTTTTAAGGAGTTTTCGTAGGCTGTTTTTCATGGAGTAGCGTGTGCGGTCGGGTGATGCCACCGACACGACCCGAGTATCGGATCAAATGGTCCATAACTTTAGATCCGACCGTTGGATCGCACTTAAATATTTTGAGGAGTTTCCATAGGCTGTTTTGCATGGAGTTGCGTCGAATCGCTACTCCCCGACAACGACCTATGGTTGGGTGATGCCACCGGCAGACCCGAGTGCCGGTTCAAAAAGTCCATAACTTTAGATCCGACCGTTGGATCGCGCTCAAATCTTTTGAGTAGTTTTCTTAGGCTATTTTCCATGGAGTAGCGTGTAATCGCTACTCCACGACGACGATGTCCAGTCAGGCGATGCCACCGACACGACCCGAGTACTGGCTCAAAAGGTCCATAACTTTAGATCCGACCGTTGGATCGCACTCAAATCTTAGAAGGAGTTTCTGTAGGCTATTTTCCATGAAGTGGCTTGCAATCGCTACTCCACGACGACGACGTCCGGTCAGGCGATGCCATCAACCCGACTGGAGTACCGGCTCAAAAGGTCCATACCTTTAGATCCGACCGTTGGATCGCGCTCAAATCTTTTGAGGAGTGTCCGTAGGCTGTTTTCCATGGAGTAGCGTGTAATCGCTACTCCACGAGGACGACTTCCAGTTGGCCGATGCCACAGACAAACCCGAGTACCGGTTCAGAAGGTCCATAACATTAAACCGATCGTTGGATCGCGCTCAAATCTTTTGAGGAGTTTCCATAGGCTGTTTTCCATGGAGTAGCGTGTCCGGTCGGCGCGATCACCAGTCACGACCCGAGTACCGGATCAAATGGTCCATAACTTTAGATCCGAGATCGCTGCTTAAATCTTTTGAGGAGTTTCCTAAGGCTGTTTTCCATGGAGTAGCGTGGAATCGCTACTCCACAACGACGATGTCCGGTCGGACGATGCCACAGACACGACCCGAGTACCAGCTCAAAAGGTCCATAGCTTTAGATCCGACCGTTGGATCGTGCTCAAATCCTTTGAGGAGTTTGCGTAGGCTATTTTCCATGGAGTTGCGTGTAATCGCTACTTCGCGATGACAACCTTCGGTAGGCCAAAGCCACCGACAGACCCGAGTACCAGTTCAAAAGGTCCATAACTTTAGACCTGACCATTGGATCGCGCTCAAATCTTTGGCGGACTTTTCGTAGACTCTTTTCCATGAAGTAGCATGCAATCACTACTCCACGATGACGACGTCCGGTTGGCCGATGCCACCGACAGACTCGAGTACCCGTTTAAAAGGTCCATAACTTTAGATCTGATCGTTGGAAGGCGCTCAAATCTTTTTAGGAGTTTTCGTAGGCTGTTCGCCATGGAGGAGCGTGTCCGGTCGGGCGATGCCACCGAGACGACCCGAGTACCGGCTCAATAGCTCCATAACTTTATATCCGACTGTTGGATCGCGCTCAAATATTTTAAGGAGTTTCCGTAGGCTGTTTTCCATGGAGTAGCGTGTCCGGTCGGGCGATGCCACCGACACGACCCGAGTATCGGATCAAATGGTCCATAACTTTAGATCCGACCATTGGATCGCGCTTAAATCTTTTGAGGAGTTTCCGTAGGCTGTTTTCCATGGAGTAGCGTGTAATTGCTACTCCACGACGACAATGTCCGGTTGGCCGATGCCACCGACAGACCCGAGTACCAGTTCAAAAGGTCCATAACTTTAGATCCGACAGTTGGATCGCGCTCAAATCTTTTGAGGAGTTTCCGTAGGCTGTTTTCCATGGAGTGGTGTCGAATCACTACTCCACGACGACGACCTCCGGTCGGGCGATGCCACCGACAGACCCGAGTGCCAGCTCAAAAAGTCCATAACTTTTAGATCTGACCATTGGATCACGCTCAAATCTTTGGAGGAGTTTCCATAGGCTGTTTTCCATGGAGTAGTGTGCCATCGCTACTCCACGATGACGACGTCTAGTCGGGCGATGCCACAGACTCGACCTGAGTATCGGCTCAAAAGGTCCATAGCTTTAGATCCGACCGTTGGATCGTGCTCAAATCCTTTCAGGAGTTTGCATAGGTTGTTTTCCATGGAGTAGCGTGGAATCGCTACTCCGGGATGACGACCTTCGGTCGGCCGATGCCACCGACAGACCCGAGTACCGGCTCAAAAGGTCCATACCTTTAGATCTGACCATTGAATCGCGCTCAAATCTTTTGAGGAGTTTCCCTAGGCTGTTTTCCATGGAGTAGCGTGGAATCGCTACTTCACGACGACGACGTTAGGTCGGCCGATGCCACCGATTGACCCGAGTACCAGTTCAAAAGGTCCATAACTTTAGATTCGACCATTGGATCGCGCTCAAATCTTTTGAGGAGTTTCCATAGGCTGTTTTCCATGAAGTAGCGTGTCCGGTCGAGCGATGCCACCGATACGACCCGAGTACCGGCTCAAAATCTTCATAACTTTAGATCCGACCGTTGGATCGTGCTAAAATCTTTTGAGGAGTTTTCGTAGGCTGTTTTCCATGGAGTATTGTGTCCGGTTGAGCGATGCCACCGACACGACCCAAGTACCGGCTCAAAAGCTCCATAACTTTAGATCCGACCGTTGGATCATGCTAAAATATTTTGAGGAGTTTTCGTAGGCTGTTTTCCATGGAGTACTGTGTCCGGTCGGGTGATGCCACCGACACAACCTAAATACCGGCTCAAAAGCTCCATAACTTTAGATCCAACCGTTGGATCGTGCTAAAATCTTTTGAGGAGTTTTTGTAGGCTGTTTTTCATGGTGTAGCGTGCAATCACTACACCACGATAACGACCTCCGGTCGGGCGATCCCACCAAGATACCGGAGTACCAGCTCAAAAGATCCATAACTTTAGATCCGACCGTTGGATCGCGCTCAAATCTTTTGAGGAGTTTCCGTAGGCTCTTTTCCTTGGAGTAGCGTGTCCGGTTGCGCGAAGCCACCGACACGACCCGAGTACCGGCTCAAAAGCTGCATAACTTTAGATCCGACCGTTGGATCGCGCTCAAATCTTTTGAGGAGTTTCCGTAGGTTGTTTTCCATGGTGTAGCGTGGACTCGCTACTCCATGAAGACGATGTCCGGTCGGGCGATGCCACCAACAGACCCGAGTGCCAGCTCAAAAGGTCCTTAACTTTACATCCGACCGTTGGATCGCGTTCAAATCTTTGGAGGAGTTTTTTGTAGGTTGTTTTCCATGGAGTAGTGTGGAATCGCTACTCCACGACGACGACCTCCACTCGGCCAATGCCACCGACAGACCCAAGTACCGACTAAAAAGGTCCATAACTTTAGATCCGATCGTTGGATCGCGCTCAAATCTTTTGAGGAGTTTTCATAGGCTATTTTCCATGGAGTGGCGTATTCGGTCGCGTGAAGCCACCGACACGACCCGAGCACCGGCTCAAAAGCTCCATAACTTTAGATCCGACCGTTGGATCGCGCTCAAATCTTTTGAGGATTTTTTGTTGGCTGTTTTTCATGGAGTAGCGTGGATTCGCTACTCCACGATGACGACCTCCGGTCGGCCAATGCCACCAACAGACCCGAATACCGACTAAAAAGGTCCATAACTTTAGATGCGACCGTTGGATCGCGCTTAAATCTTTTGAGGATTTTTCATAGGCTGTTTTCCATGGAGTAGCGTGTCCGGTCGGGCGATGCCACCGAAACGACCCGAGTACCGGCTCAAAAGCTCCATAACTTTAGATCCGACCGTTAGATCACGCTAAAATCTTTTGAGGAGTTTTCGAATACAAAGAAAGAGAGCAAGAGCATGATCTTGATCTGAACACCAAGATGCCTAAATGCATGGCAAATACCTCCTTTTATAGGCCAAAATTTGAAACTATTGATTTGATCAATAATTGTTGAGTGGGTGGTCACATCTTGACTTGGTGAAAATCCTCATCTTCTTGTCTAAATAAAACATCATTGCTAACATCAGAACTAGAATCATATGTACTCATGAAAGTTCTAGGAAATTCTCTTAGGTTTTCAAGAAAAAAAGTTGAGGTCATTTGGACTTCTAGAACTCAAGATATAGGCTGAACACTGAACAATGTCTAGGTTGCAGGACAGATTCGGACTTCTCTGTTGTTGCTATAAGTTGGACTTGATAACGACTTTCTTAGATCTTGGTGTCCACAAGAAAGTTGTAGGCCTATGTCTTACCAAATTTGTGTAAAAATTTGAGATCATTTGGACATCTAGAACTCGAGATATGACCCAATTACCGAACAGTGTTCTAGTTTGGACTGTACCAACATCTCTTTTCTAAGCTTCACCCTTCTTTATCTTTAAAATTTCAGTAGTTGAATTCATCAATCAATCCTTTGATTTATGTGATAGACCTACATTTAAGATTAACATTTACCATATATTAAGGTATCTTATAGTATTAGAATTCAAAGTTCTTAGTATACTCCAACATATCTCAATCAATAATATTTCACTTTCTCTAACATATCAACTCAAAGAATAATTATTTTGCTAAAATGAAGAAAGAATTATCTTAACTATGATACACAAACCATAGATTATAAACTTAATATACTTCCTTCAATCATATATAATTCTTTTAAGTATTGTTTAACACAAATGATATTAACTACATGCTTATATGTCACCATTATAAATAGAAACTATTTACACAACATAGTACAAGTTAAATAAGCTAGTCCATTTAAGTTCGTATATACACAACATTATAATATTCAAAATATACAAAAAGTAATGTTATTATCAACAATTTAAATATAAAAAAGATTTACTAGCAATAGAAGTAAACTCTAAAACTATTAGGTGGCGCGGCATTGAGATGGACTTATATAATGATTTAAAAAATAATCATGGTCAATTAGAGCATTTACATTTGCGCGCACAAACACACACACACATTAGTTACTCTAAAAAAAATCCATATTTACTATCATCTTCCAAGTACTATTCACAAATCAATAATCTAAAATCTAAACTTGTCTATATCATAGAACTTCAGTTCCAAACCAGCATAACTGGACCACCAGCACCAGTTCCATACCAGGATAACTAGTTCACCAGCTGTCCATTTACAAGGCACCAATTCCATACCAGCACGACTGGACCACCAACACTAGTTCCATACGTGGCTAACAAGTCTTCCATTTTTTAGGTGAAACTATCATGAGAATATTTACCAGTATTTCACATAAAATTTCATTGATCAAGGGAAATTTAAATATCTAAAGTTCAGAGAAAGAAAAAAATATTCAAGGTATTAAAAACTTACTTGGTGTTTGCATCCTGCTAGCTGAACCTATTTGTTGAGTGGTTCCTATAGCCTTGCCCACTCATGCAGGTTCATTTAATTACCAATTAAATTCTATTTCAACAAAATCAACTTGTCATCAATTTAATTATTTCATCAACAACATCACCACAAAACCACTTTACTTATCGAACCAGCAAAACAACTCATTGTTAATTTAATTACTTCATCAATACATTATCACATAATTCATTTAATTTTCAATAACAATATCAACCCATCACTAACATAATTTCTTCATCATCAATATTACCACATAACTCATTTAACCATCAAACAATAATATCAACTCATCACTAACATAATTTCTTCATCATCAATATTACCACATAACTCATTTAATTATCACTCAACAATATTAACTCATCACCAATATAATTCCTTCATCATCAATATTATCACATAACTCATTTAATTATCACTCAACAATAATTAATTCAACATTTTCATTCATTTTTCTTTCTCTATGCCAAAACCTCTTCTGAAAAGAACCCATAATTATTTTTTCTTCAATAACACAAATTGAAACTTACCCACTATTATTTCATTTGTTTAAACATTAATTCATCATAACTTCATAGATTAACCCATTCAACTTCACAACTCATACCATAATTATACACCAATACAATTGAATAAAATCTTAACATACTAAATATGTCAATTTAATTGAGAGGAAAAGATTTGTTACCTTTTAATTCAAAGAAATAAGAGATGGAAAGCTTGAAATCACCACACAAAATTTCTTTCCTCCTTCTCCCCTTATTTTCCTCTCAATGCCTCCCCTCTTTAATAAAAACTCCCTTGTTCCCCTTTTGAGATTTTCTTGTTCAAACCCTTCCTAATAAACTTTAATTACTAGTTCTATCTTCTTCCTTCTTTTTTTTTTTTGTGAATTTATTTTGGATGAACTTTGATAAATTTCACTCAATTCTTCTCCCTCTCAAGCCCTAACATGGCCGGCCACATGTTCCTTATTTTACACTCCCCACTTGTTTATATATTTACAAGCCCCCCCTTTTATTTAAGTAATTCCTTGTTTTGTTTTAAAACCATTTGGTCCAAAAGTTTGACTTATTCAATTTATTCCTTGTCCCACATTCACCTTATTAGATAATAATTTCCACTCCATTAACTTTATATATATATATATATATATATATATATATATAATTATTTGCCCTTTTTTTTGTAAATTAAAATACAGAAATTTACCTGGAAGTTACAAGTAAAGATTTCGAGTCAATTTTTATAAATGAATTAATTTATCCCACAAGGGTAGATCCATTATGATTAATTTCTCAGAACTATTTAAACATATGTAAAGTCTAAATTTCAGCACTTTTGAAGAATAATACTTCCGAACTTTTCAGTTTAACATACGAGAGAGATTCTTGTATTTTTTTTGTTCTTGAACGAACTAAATTTGATTTATTAAAGATTAATTGGCTTCGTGACGTGATTCAACTTCATTCCAATAGTGCTAGTGCCTTAGGACATATTTTCATTATGTCACACTTCTATCAAATCTCAATCTTAATTGTAGGTTATATGACCACATGGTCACGAGATTTGCATCAAATTTAATATTAAAAGATGAAATTGTGAAAAAAAAAATATTAATTTAAAAAACTTGCTAAAGTAAAAAAAAAATAACAATTAAAAGAATAAAGATCAAATTTGATAAGAAAACTACCAAAGGAAGATGAAATAATAATAATAATAATAAATTAAAAAAATGATCCCAAACAAAATAAATAGCAATAAAAAAATAAAGACCAAATTTGAATAATAAAAAATAAAAGGGGTGAAATTGAAAAAGAATATTTTTTTTTTTATAAATTATTCAAAATAAAAGAAATAGTGATCGAAAGGATAGTGACCAAATGTTAAGTGAAAATTTGAAGGGGATGGTTTGAAATTCTGAAGAGGTTGAAGCAAAATTTGAGGCAGAGAGAGAGAAGAAAAAAAAAATGATAGTCTTTGCTAAACCAGAGGTGCATTTGATGCAAGCATCATGTGGAGAGGGCGTCGAGACCTTTCCAACACCGCTCCATCGTAAATTTTGGATTTAAAGGTAATTAAGTTATTATATTATATTAAGAAAAATTTAAAAAGACTAAAAAAGTCCCTGAATATAAGTTTATTTTTATTTTATTTTAGGGATAACTAAATAATTTTAGTGTGTAGAAAAGTAAAAAAACAATTTTATTAACGGTAGATTTGGAAATGATAATTGTATCACGGCAAAAATCCATCGTATGCTATTTAAAGTTTCCATAGTTTATGAACAATTTTATCATTGAACTATTACAATAAATAATGTTTTGTACAATATGTCCCTCCTGCACAAGCAAGCACATTAGTTTTAAGGGCATCTAGACATCATTATAAAAAAAATTCACGAAAGTAGTTGACAAATTTGCTTTCGCCCCAGACACTTAGCGACCCTTTGCCTTGTTAGAGGGGGGGGGGGGGGGACCACTTCTCTGTCAGCAGGATCAAGGTCCCATTTGAAGTTACTGCTAGTATGAAAATTCAATGTTAATGGATTGGTTCAGCAACAAATGCCGTTTTTTTTATTGTTTTGTTTTCTTTTCGGGGGTTGTTATTTTGATAAAGGCAATCGATAAGACCCAACCACGTCAGCAGCATTCCTTCCAGAGCTTTGGCAAATTAGCCAGAATCCAAAGGAAACCGCGTAATCCTAAAGTCACAGTCCCACACCTGCCGCCACCTCCCCACACCCAACATGTCACAAAGTCTAACATTTATTAGTACCTCCGCAAAGCCGTGTTCACACTCGGCCCACGTTTTTCTTTTGTTCTTTGACAGATGATGATCTATGGCGCACCAATCATGGCTTTACCGTCTCTCACAACCTAATTTAACAAATAATTCATAAATATATACATAAATTTAGAGCCTATATAAGAAATTGAATGATAAAATGAATGTTTCTATTCATGAGAGAGACTCCTTGATATCTACCATTGCTCAATTAGTCCTCTAATTAGAAGGAAAAATGCGTCTAGCTAGAGACTAAAAACAAATGACCTAAATCAGATTCTTAAGGATAATTCTAATCAGTGCCCTAAATGTGTATCGTGTTGATTAACAATCTAGGTGTGGTCAATTTTGTAGTAGTATATATTCATTGATTGATTCTTGTTCCTTTCGATGAAAACCAGTTCTTATATTATGGTGTTTTCGGATATTTATTTGATGGGTAAGTTATGATTAAGATTATATAGTTTTTTTTAAGTAGGTCCAAACCAAACAGTTAATTATAAAAATTTATTTTTTAGAAAATAAAAAACACTATATATATATCAATCGTACAAGTAAAAGGCAAGGCTCTAACCCCTTCTATCCTGTAGTGTGTTCACACTGTCTTAAAAAGCCAACACCAATAGAAGATTTTCCTTAATTCAGTGCCTCTTGTTTCAACTCTTTCTCCTTTTTCATATGTTCACCTTGCTTCAATCTCCACTCCACCAAATGAATGAAACTAATAATATCAGCCACTCCAAGAAAAGGCAAAGAAAAGATGACAAGCAAGAAGAAAATGATAGTGATGCCAGCAATTCATTTGGACAAGATGGCAGCAGAAAGAAGAAGAAAATCTTAAAGGGTTTCATCACATCATTGATATTGCTAGAACAACAAGAGAAGAGTGATCAAGAAGAGCAAAACCATGCTTCAAATGAAGAGAAAATATTGTTCGAGGCAAACCACAAGAAAAGGATTAAAACAATGGTTGAATACTACGGCAATATTCAAGATGACCACGTAGAAATTCAAGAAACAGAAAGAAACAAGCGCAAGAAATCAAGGGCAGTAGCTGGTGCTGCGGCTGTTTCTGCTGCCTCTAATGGGGTTGCTGCTATTAAAGGAATTAAAGACGCAAAGCACGGTGGTGGTGCTGGTGGTCAACAAAGACGTTTGTGGGTGAAAGATAGAGATAAAGAATGGTGGGACGATTGTAATAGATCAGATTATCCAGAGGAAGAATTCAAGAAAGCTTTTAGAATGAGTAAGTCTACTTTTGACTCGATATGTGAGGAGTTAAATTCAGTTATAGCTAAAGAAGATACTACTTTGCGTAATGCTATTCCTGTTAGGCAAAGAGTTGCTGTTTGTATTTGGAGATTGGCTACTGGTGAACCACTTAGACTTGTGTCAAAGAGGTTTGGTTTAGGTATTTCTACTTGCCATAAATTAGTTCTTGAAGTATGTTCAGCTATAAGGAACGTTTTAATGCCTAAGTATTTGCAATGGCCTGATGAGGATAATTTGAGGAAGACAAAAAATGAATTTGAATCTATTTCTGGGATACCTAATGTTGTGGGGTCTATGTATACTACTCATATATCTATCATAGCTCCAAAGATTAGTGTTGCCGCTTATTTTAATAAGAAGCATACAGAGAGGAATCAGAAAACATCCTACTCAATTACTGTTCAAGGCGTTGTGGATCCAAAAGGGGTGTTTACTGATGTGTGTATTGGTTGGCCTGGTTCAATGCCTGATGATCAGGTGTTGGAAAAGTCTGCTTTATTCCAAAGGGCTAATGGAGGCCTTTTGAAGGATGTTTGGATTGTTGGGACTTCAGGTTACCCATTAATGGATTGGGTTTTGGTGCCGTATACACAGCAGAATTTGACATGGACTCAGCATGCTTTTAATGAGAAGATCGGGGAGATTCAATCTGTTGCTAAGGATGCCTTTGCAAGGTTGAAAGGGAGGTGGAGCTGCTTGCAGAAAAGAACAGAGGTGAAACTACAAGACTTGCCGGTGGTTCTCGGGGCATGCTGTGTGTTGCATAATATTTGTGAAATGCAAAATGAGGAAATGGATCCAGAGCTGAGGATGGAACTTGTTGATGATGAGATGGTACCTGAGGTTGCTTTGAGATCAGCAAGTTCAATGAAGGCTAGGGATTCTATTGCTCATAATCTTCTGCACCATTGCCATGCGGGCACCAGTTTTCTATAGCTAACGAGGTGCATTTTGTTCCTGCATATTTTAATTCTTTTTTCTCTGTTGTAGTTGTATTGTATAATTACACCTTTTCAGCATTTTTAATCATCGTAATTTGTGGGAGGGACTTTATCAAAGGTTTCTATTCTGCTTCCACAAATTTAGACGATGATACCCGTTTATAGGTTTAAGTTATAGACATAGATGATAGATCAGAGTGACATTCTGTAATTTAGTTTCCATACTTGAATTGAAATAAAATATGATTGAAATTAAGCTGTGGCTATTCTTTTCACACCACCCTTGCTGTGAATCTTACTGTCAATTCTTAAGAAAATATGTTTCATGACCCTCTCTGTTGCTATGTTTATGATCCCCCAGCTTCATGGAAGGACAAGGATTTCTTGGAAAATGGTGATAATGGAATTCTCTTTATGAAATCTACGTAGAAATTTTATGTTTTTCTATTTATCTTCTACAAAGTTTTATTGTGATACCCTTTTCTTTCCTTTGTAGAATTTCAAGCATTTATATAGTGTAAAACGGGTTTGTTATTATGTAACTTAGATTCTGCAAGATGCCTTCTGAAATCTTTAATCTTTACATCCTCGAATAAGCACATTTTATCCTTAAAATGTCTATTATAAGTGATTTCATAAAGCACTTGGACAGTTGAAGTTTTCCTTTTGGAATTCAAGCAATTTTATACTGAAAGGGATATGCAAACAATGATGCTAATTCTTTTGCTAAATCCTCCTGTACATAAGCTGGTATCTTTGAGACTTGGTATTGAATCACGAAGTTGGATTGTATAGTTGATCATTTTCTATTCCATGGTTTTTTTTCCTCGCATGGCGTAGCTCCATTTGGTGATTCACATTTTCGAGAGAGTGGAGGCCCATCATTTTATTAACCAACAGCTCACTTTTTCCGATGAAATCAGAGCGGGGGCAACATAATTTACGTCTTGTTGGAAACAAAGCTGCTTTGATACTGGCTAGCTGGGAACTTGCTGCTAATTAGCCCGCACCCCAGTCCCATGGGCATTGGCTTTCCACAAGAGATCAGGCTGCCTTTTGCTGTCCCAAAGGCACGTAACTGAACAAAAGGCAGAACTTGTGCATGCTGAAAAGAACAAATTGAACAGGCTCTAGCAAAACTCCCTTTCCTTAACCCTGTTCAATTTCAAAATGCGACTATGTAACTGCAGAACTTGCATACAAAACTTCAATCCTGCATGAAATGCCAATGGAATCCAGAGGGTTGTAGAGTAGTTTAATCAAGTCTGGTTCCTTGTGTTAAACTTATTGAGATCAAACACAAAAAGGAGGCTAGAATTCTGAATAATCTGTATATTATGAATGCTTAGTCTTAACCTAAATACAAATAAAGTATATATATGTTAAACTGAAAGTACTATTCTACCCTTAATAAATAATACTACATAAATATTATTTAACATCTCCCCTCAAACTCACGATGCGGCAGCTGTAAGCATCGAGAGTTTGCCAACCAAAAAACGAAAACGAGAGATGGAATGCGCCTTGGTGAAGAAATCTGCAATCTGCAAGGAAGAAGGAACAAAAGGCAAAGTAATGGTGTCATGCTTGAGATGATGACGAGTAAGATGACAATCGATCTCAATGTGCTTAGTTCGCTCATGAAAAACCGAGTTGTGAGCAATCTGAATAGAACTCTGGTTGTCACAATACATAGGAGTAGGATGAGAAAAGGAAACTCCCATATCAGCAAGTAACCAACGTAACCAAACAATCTCTTTGGTGGTAGATGCCATGGCACGATATTCTGCTTCGGTGGATGATTGAGAAACAATAGATTGTTTCTTGTTCTTCCAAGAAATAAGAGAATCACCTAAAAAGATACAAAACCTGGTAACAGACTTGCGATATGTGGGATCACTACCATGATCAGCATCAGAGTATGCACGCAACTCCAAGGAAGAGGTGGATGAGAGTAAAAGACTCTGAAAAACTGTACCCCGAAGATATCGCAAAATACGAAGAACAGCTGCCCAGTGAACAGTAGTAGGAGAAGCAACAAACTGACTAACAACATGAACAGCATATGCAATATCTGGACGAGTAATGGTGAGATATACCAAACTCCGAACAATAGTGCGGTATAAAGTAGGATCTATCAAAGGTAAACCATCAGAAGAAGAGTACCTTGCATTAACCTCAATAGGAGTATCAACAGTCTTGTTATCTGTAAGTCTAGCCCGCTCAAGAATATCTGCAACATATTTCGACTGAGAAAGAAGGTAACCTCTAGGTGAATATGCTACCTCAATACCCAGGAAATATCGAAGATGACCCAAATCCTTCATTTCAAATCGTTTAGCCAACTCTATCTTCAAAACTGAAATACCATCAATATCATCACCAGTAATAATCATGTCATCAACATATAAAGACAGAATGATATGACCTGCATCAGTGCACTTGATAAAAAGAGCAGAATCATGACTGCTAGAAACAAAGCCAAGAGACGAGATCACAATAGAGAATTTCTCAAACCAAGCACGAGGTGCTTGTTTGAGACCATATAATGCTTTCTTAAGCTTACAAACATATCCAGAGTCATGTGAAATACCAAGAGGGGGTGCCATATAAACTTCTTCTTGAAGATCTCCATTCAAGAAGGCATTTTTAACATCAAGCTGAGAAATATGTCATTGACGAATCGAAGCTACATCAATAAGAGTACAAATAGTAGTCATTTTTGCAATCGGGGAAATGTCTCCTCATAGTCCATACCATACTGTTGAGAGTATCCTTTTGCAACCAGCCTAGCTTTGTATCGCTCAATAGACCCATCAGAATTAGTCTTGATCTTATACACCCAACGACAACCAACAACACTCTTAGCAGGAGGTAGAGGAACCAGATCCCAAGTATCTGTCTTATGCAAAGCAGAAAGTTCCTCATCCATAGCTTGCTGCCAAAGCGGATCAAGAATTGCCTCTTTATAGGAAGAGGGCTCAAAGAGACAATGAATAGAAGCTAAAAAGGAAGTAAATGATGAAGAATAACAAGAATAAGCAAAATCTGGTAGTTTTGTAGACTTACGAATACGGATGGACTGACGTGGAGGTGAATCCACAATCTCAGATGAAGCTTGAGGGGTTGTAGATGAGAATCGAGCTTCAGGTGTGCCAGAGAGTAAAGTACCAGTACCTGCAGAGTTATGAGTACAAATTGATCGAACATGGGGAGAGATATCAGAATCCTCAGAAAACGGATCTATACTAATAACATCAGATTTGGTCAGGTTATGAGTAGTGGATGGAATAGAAAAGAAAGGTATATGCTCAAGGAAGACAACATGACGAGACACATAAAGTTTCTGAGTTATTGGATCAAAACAACGATAACCCTTTTTACCTTCACCATAGCCTAGAAAAACACAAATAGCGGATCGAGAGGATAACTTACTTCGTTCTACATGAGGACGAAGAACGAAACAAGTACAACCAAAGACTCTAAATGAGGAATAATCAGGAACATACCCATATAACTTTTCAAAAGGAGATAGACCCGAACTATGAGAAGATGGAATTGTATTAATTAAACTTACAGCAGTAAAAACAGCTTCTCCCCAAAACTCACTAGGAACAAAGGCAAACAACAAGAGAGAACGAGCAGTTTCAACAATGTGCCTATGTTTTCTTTCAGCAACACCATTTTGCTCAGGAGTATCTGTACAAGAAGTTTGATGGATGGTTCCATCTAAGGCAAGCAATTGGCAAAATTTATTAGAGGTGTATTCCCCACCCAAATCACACCTAAAACATTTAATCACAGCAGAATGTTGAGTTTTGATAAGAGCTCGAAAAGTTGCATATATCTCAAAAAATTCAGAACGATGTTTCATTAAAGAAACCCAACAATAACGAGTATGATCATCAATAAAAGAGATATAATATCGAGACCCTCCTTTTGTGGCAACAGGAGAAGGTCCCCATACATCAGAATGAATCAAATCAAATGGTGAAGAAGAAACAGAAATACTTCGATTAAAAGGTAAGGCGGAAAATTTTGCCAATTTACATCCACTACAATTCGAAATGTCACAAGTTTTCAAATTTCCTAAAGCTCTTGTGGATGCCAAAAATCTCAAACGAGAAGATGAAACATGACCTAGACGGGAATGCCATAAATAAAAACTAGAAGATGAAAGACTCAAACGAAAGGATGACAAATCAACTGTAGTAGCAGCAGCGGCAACTGGCACTTTTAACTCATCCAAAATATATAGTTCATTCTCTCTACGGCCTGTCCCAATCAGCTTCTGAGACTGCAGATCCTGTATACAACAAAATGAACCAGAAAACATGACTAAATAATCACCAGAATCACATATTTGACCAACAGACGCAAGATTCAATTTGAGTTTTGGAATAAGATAAACATTAGGGAGAGACAAGTGAGGTGTGACAACAGAACCAACACCTGTTAAGGGCATAGGAGTGCCATCAGCAGTCATAACAAGAATGGAGGACAAAGGGGAAACAGAGGTAAAAGATGAGGAATCTGGAGACATATGATGAGAAGCACCAGAATCCAAGACCCATTCATAGTGTGACATACCTGAGGAACTATGATGCAACTGACCTATGGAAGAAGAAGCGGACATTGCTTGTGGCTGCAAGGAGAGAAACTTCTAAAATTGCCCAGCCAAAATATTAGGATCGGTAATAGAACTTGAGGAAGCTACTGCTGCAGTATTGTGGTGTGGTGGTTTATAACCCTGAGGTGGTCTATGAGCATTAGATTGTGACTGATTGCCAGACTTCCAAGCTTGATTCTGCTGTCTCAACTTAGGACACTAAGCCTTCCAATGACCTTTCTGCTTACAGAAACTGCACTCATCGAAGCCAACCCTTGTGTAAGGCTTATTCTGATGATTAGAGAATGGCTTAGAAGGCACTGCTAATACTGAAGGATTCAAAGCAGAAAAAATTCCCTTTTCAGAATAAGACTGAAGACATATTTCTTCAGCCAATAACTCACTAACAACAGAGTCAACAGAAGGCAATGGAGAACGATGCAGAATTGAACCCTTAAGTCCTTCGAAATCACTGCGAAGTACTGTTAAAAACTGTACCAATCGTTGCTGCTCTCTACTCTCAATATAGGCACCACATGCCTTTAATTCTGCCGATTTTGTAAGAGCCAATTGATCCCAAAGATCTGTCATAGCAGAATAAAACTCTTGGATACTCATATTCTTCTGATGAAGAGCTCGTATGTCATTCTCTAATTGATACTGTTTTGCAAAATTTGATTGTGTGAATAACCTTTGCAGATGATCCCAAACCTCTTTTGTTGTCTCATACTTCGCCAACTGCATACCTATCGAATGCTCAACAGAATTGTTGATCCAAGTAATGATCTTTGCATTATTTGCTTCCCATGTATCTATCAAAACAGCATCTCCCTCCTCAACATTCTTAGGTATCATATAAGTCCCACTAACATACCCCCACATCTTCTTACCCTTAAGAAAATTTCTCATCACATAACTCCAATACGAATAATTCTTCCCATCCAACCTCACACTCACAGACTGAAGTGAATCATCTCTTTCAGTAGCCATAATCAGCAATCACAAATAACCAGAATGCAAAAGCAACAGAAACAAAATATTAAATTGCAGAAACTAAACAAATCTCTTCTCGAAATTATACAATTACTCCAAAACACAAAACAAATTTGCAAAAACTGAACGCAAATACCAAATTGCAGATGCTGAAGGGAAGATGAAATACCAAAATAATTGCAGAAACTATCGAAATACCTAATTTTGCAGAAGCGGAAGACAAAATATCACTCCAAAAAAAAATTGGGATTAAGCCTCGTTTCATAAAACCAGCTCTGATACCATGTTAAACTTATTGAGATCAAACACAAAAGGGAGGCTAGAATTCTGAATAATCTGTATATTATGAATGCTTAGTCTTAACCTAAATACAAATAATGTATATATAGGTTAAACTGAAAGTACTATTCTACCCTTAATAAATAATACTACATAAATATTATTTAACACCTTGGAACTTGTGCATGCTGATAGTCTATTGGATTGTTACTGCCCCTCCCATTCTAACTTCTGATGTTATTAGGTTAAGGTACAGCTCACAGGATGCCAATTTTCTTTTTAGCTTTTGAGTTATTTTACTCTGGTTATCTTTTTTTGTTGTCATGCTTTGTATCATGGATCATTCAAGTTTTGGAGTTCCAATTTCTTTCGTATCTTAGTTCTTGTCTAGTAATATGATAACAGCTTGTACACTTTCTGTTGATTAGCCATGTAAGGATCGATCTGTGCATATTTTCAAGTTAAGGACAGGCTTGGAGCTATTTGGAAACTATGGTTTCTGCCTGAAGTTTATTTATCTCGATATTGTTACGATCCTTAAAGCTAATTTCATTCGATTGTAGGTAATATAGGCAAGTCATTATCATATATTTCAATTGATTTGACATCACAAAACTTAGTATACCATATATGTGTGAACGGATGAGAAGGATTCCGGGTCTTGGATGACAAAAGTTGTCATAGTTTATTGACTTGATGAGTTATAAAATTGGTAATCAACCTCTGAGTTGGTCAGCAGACTTGGAAGATTGGACTTGGCAATGCGGAGCATATCCAGTAGAGTATAGTTATATTTCCAATTGGAGGGAGATATTCAACTGAAATATTTAGTGCTAAAGAAAAGGTGAAAGATTATGATGTATTTGGATTTGGAGGAAGAGAATAGCTTTGTTTTATATATTTTAAGTAGTTGATACTATAAACTACTAATGTAAAATATGCAAGAGATGCTTATCTGCTTGGTTTGGTGGATTCAGATTCTACCTTATCTTGTAATAATGATTGGATTCCTACCCATGTGTATTTGCAAAAATCATGTCTTGGCAAAAACTCAAATTGTGTGTCGTATTCACATGGGACATAAAAAGAAATTTTCTCCCAGGTTTTATAGCGACGGGACTGTTCCATTACTGTATACATATTCCCATGATTACCTAAGAAATTCATGACAGTATCGTTGAACATATCATTTAAGAATCCAAACAGGTGGGAATTCACATGGTGCTCTAAATATTTGATGAGTTTGTTAACGTAACATAACTCAAATTTATTTTAATATATTTTTAAATAAAAAATATTTTTGAAAATAATCATGTAACACATACTTAGATTGCAAGAATAGCAAAGAGCTACAATCCCATTAGTCATTGTAAAAAAAAAAAAAACACTCAAAAGAAAAAGGGGTAGAAGAAAACTTGAGGCTGCCCAAATTTACATTATTTTTTCAAATAAATACTAGTTCACATATCTATGCTACGTTGCGAATTAGATCAAGATTTTTCTTAAATATAACAAAAAATATTTAGGTTATAAAAAACTATTTGATATTATTATTAAACCCAGCCTAACGATTTATTATTAAGACATCCTAACCCGACTTCTTTCTTAGCCTAGGAGTTGCTACCCATTTTATAATAAAATAAAAATAATAAAATAAATGTAAGAAAATACAAGTCTAAAAAAGAAATGCCCAAGACCAATGATAGAAAACCAGAATGCCAAGTGAAGTTGGTTGGCCAAAATGGCAATCCAAGGTTTTAACTAACAAAGCCCATTAATAAATCAAGTTTTATTTATCCACTTGGTGTGATAGAAGATGTCCTAATCAAGATTGCTAGTTTGATTATTCCTTGTGACTTTTATATTCTTAATATGAAATGTGATTCTTGTGATTTATTAAACAACAATCCTATACTATTTGGGAGATCATTTTTGAAAACTGTTAATACAAACATTGATTGTGATAAGGATGCTTTGTACATGGAAGTAAGAGATGAAAATACTGAATTTAATTCTCATGATGCAATGAAATATCCTTACAGTAATGTTTATTCTATAACATGCTATGACCAAGTTGATAAGTGTGTGCAGCAAGTTTTTTATTTTGATTGTGAGGACGGATTAAACATGGCTTTGAGCTATGGCTATGATTTTATTGAGATAGAAGAGATGGAAAAGCACATATGTGTTCCCTAAAATGTGCACAAATTAGCAGTGGCTTTGTAAGTCATCCCTCATGACTTACAAAGGTTTGTTGATTTAATACTTTCACATAAAAGGTTTTTGCCATCTATTTTATAGGCCTTCGAGTTAGAATTGAAACATTTGCCTGATAATTTGAATTATGTATTCATTGGCGACAACAATACACTTCTCGTTATTATAGCAAAAGGTTTGACAAGTGCGCAAGAGAAAAAACTTGTGAAGTTGTTATGCGATCACAAAACGGTTATTGGATGAACTTTAGCCGATATCAATGGCATTAGTCCCTCGATGTGTATGCATCACATACTATTAGAGGACCATGCGAAACCAACAAGAAAAATGTAAAGGAGGTTGAATCGGCCTATGATAGAGGTAGTGAAAGTTAAAATTTTGAAATTATTAGATGTAAGAGTCATTTACCCCATCACGGATAGTAAATGGGTAGCGTCTATCCATGTGGTGCCTAAAAAGACTAGAATCACATTAGTAAAGAACAAAAAGATAAACTCATTTCTACTCGTATCTCGAGTGGTTGGAGAATGTGTGTTAATTATAGAAAGCTTAATCTTTTAACACGCAAAGACCATTTCTCATTACCATTCATGGACCAAAAGCTTGAACACCTAATAGGTTTTTATAACACTTTATCAAAGATTTCTCGAAGATTACAACACCCTTGTGCAAATTATTAGCCAAAGAAATGGATTTTATGTTTGATCAAGCATGTAAAGATGTTCATGATGAGCTTAAGAGGTATGTCATATCTACCTATATCATCCAATCATCAAACTAGGATAAGCCTTTCAAGATAATGCATGATGCGAGTGATTATGCGGTATGGGCTATACTTGGGCAACGAATAGGGAAGAATTTGCATGTTATCGCATATGTGTCCTCTATATTGGACGGAGCATAATGCAATTACCATACAACTAAAAAGGAACCTTTTGCAATGGTGTTTGCTCTTGAAAAATTTAGGCCATATCAACTTGGTACAAAAGTCGTTGTTTTTACTGACCATGAGGTATCTTTTGAAGAAAAAAAGAGTCTAAACCAAGATTGATTAGGTAGATCTCGCTTTTACAAGAATTTGATCTTAGAGATCAAAGATATATATATAAAGGTATTGAAAACCATGTGGCTGATCACTTGATCCGACTGAGGACCGAGGATATACAAACCGAAATAATAAGAGAGACATTCCCTGATGAGTAGTTGGATGTGTTACATTCCTCCTTTACAAGACTGGTATGTTGATTTTGTGAATTATTTAGTCACCAAAAAATTCCCTCCAGGTTTGTTTATATCCCAAAAAACAAGTTACTAGCTGATGCTAAATATTATTTTTAGAACACTCCTTATCCGTGAAAATTTTATGTGGATTAAGTAGTTAGGTGATATGTACCACAAGATGGATTTCATTCCATTCTCACTTTTTGTCATTTTTATTCTTGTGGTGAGCATTTTAGAGCAAAAAGAACGGCCCACAAGGTACTTGAAAGTGGTCTTTATTGGTGCTCTATTTTTAAAGATGTGTATCATTTATGCAAATCATGTGAAAAATGCCAAAAAATAGGTAATATCACTCATAAGAATCAAATGCCTTTAACAAATATTCTTATAAGTGAAATTTTTTATGTTTGGGGTATTGATTTTATGGGTCTATTCCTTTTTTTTTTGTAATCTTTATATCCTTCTTGTTGTTTATTATGTGTCCAAATAGATTAAGGCAAAAGCCACACGAACTAATGATGTAAAGGTAGTTTTATATTTTGTCAGGACTCATATATTTGATAGGTTTGGAATCCCCAAAGCTATTATTAGCAGCTATGGCACTCATTTTTGCATTTGTTCAATGGAAGCATTACTCCGCAAATACCATATGACTCATCGAACTTTTACAACCTACTACCCTCAAACAAATGGCCAAGTTGAAATTTCAAATCGAGAAATCAAGTTTATTTTAGAGAAAACAGTGCAACCTAACCGGCGAGATTGGAGTCTATGACTTGGTGATGGACTTTGGGCTTATCGGATTGCTTACAATCCTTATAGGAATGTTACCTTATAGGATGATTTATGGAAAAACATATTATCTACCGGTGGAACTTGAACACAAAGCTTTTTGGGCCATTAAACAATGTAACTTGGATTATGATGCTGTTGGTATTGCAAGAAAGTTGCAATTACAAGAGTTAGATGAGATATCAGCCTATGAGAATGCAAGGATTTACAAAGAAAAGACCAAGAGTCTTCATGATGCGAACCTCGTGATCACGTGGTCACGCAACCCACAATCAAGATTGAGATCTGATCCCAGAAAGCCGAAATAGGTCTGATATGAGTGCGACACAATGGAAACCTGCCCCAAGGCACCAACACTATTGGAATGAGTAGAATGACGCCACGAAGCCAGTTAATCTTCGATAAGTCAGATTCAGTTCGTTCAAGAACTGAAGAATGCAAGAATCACTCTCACACGTTAAAACTGAAAAATTCAGAATAATATTCATCAAAGCTGCCGAAATTTTGGCCTACATGAGTTTAAATAGTTCTTGAAAAGTTAACCCTAATGGACCCTTTATGTGGACTTATATGAGGTCCACTCAAAACTGGCCCAAAACCCTAAAATGAAAAGCCCATAACCCAAAAATGAAAAGCCCATAACTTAATCCAAACAAGCTTTGGATCCTAGCTTAAAACAAAGTATGAATTAAGCCCAAACAAGCCTTGGGCTGTAGCTAACAAAATAAAATAAAGCCCTTATCTCATGGCCCAAATAAGGTTGTATTGGACCCCTCTTCCACATGGATAAGATGTACTAGGATCTCCTCTTGATACTCCAATGGACCTTCCAATTCTGACTTGGTGGAAACCTTCAAAACCAATGCATTCAATGCGTCTTCCAATGTCTTTGTCTTGGACCGAGTCATTGGTCCATTTGGAACATGTAATGGGTCCTTGCTGGTGTTTCTGGGCTGGTCCGCATCATCCCCTCTCTCCTCAAAAGGATTCGACCTCGAATCAAAATCTGTGTCAAACAAAGTAAGATCAGCAACATTAAAGGTAGCACTAACACTATACTCACCTGGAAGGTCGATTTTGTATGCGTTGTCATTGATTCTCTCTAAAACCTGAAAAGGACCATCACCACGAGGCTGTAATTTTGATTTCCTTTGGTTAGGAAATCGTTCCTTACGCATATGCACCCATACCCAATCACCGGGTTGGAAAACAACTAGTTTACGTCCCTTATTTGCTTTAGAAGCGTAAAGTCTGTTCTTTTTCTCTATTTGTAGTCGAACTCCCTCATGGAGTTCTCTCACCATCTTTGCCTTCTTTTCACCATCTAAACTTACCCTTTCTTCAAAAGGTAAAGGAATTAAGTCCATAGGAGTTAGTGGATTAAAACCATAAACAATTTCAAAAGGAGAAAAAGTAGTAGTTGAATGCACAGTTCTATTATAAGCAAACTCAACAAAAGGCAAACATTCTTCCCAACTTTTCAAATTCTTTTGAATTATAGCACGTAAAAGTTGGGATAATGTTCTATTCACTACCTCAGTTTGTCCATCTGTTTGAGGATGACATGTTGTCGAAAATAAGAGTTTAGTTCCCAACTTTCCCCATAAGGTCTTCCAAAAGTAACTAAGGAACTTAACATCACGTCTGACACTATACTCTTAGGAATGCCATGCAAACGTACAATCTCTCTAAAGAACAAGTCTGCGATATGAGATGCATCATCTGTTTTATGGCATGCAATGAAATGCACCATTTTAGAAAACCTATCTACCACAACAAAGATAGAGTCTCTACCTTTCTTTGACCTAGGTAAACCTAAAACAAAGTCCATAGAGATATCTACCCAAGGTTCAGTAGGCACAGGTAGTGGTGTATATAGTCCATGCGGTTGTACTCTAGATTTTGCCTTTCTACAAGCAATGCACTGTTCACAAATTCGTTGCACATCTCTTTTCATCTTTGGCCAATAGAAATGCTCATGCAATACATCCAAGGTTTTCGTAACCCCAAAGTGACCCATTAAACCACCCCCATGTGCTTCACAAACAAGCAATTCACGCAAAGAACTAGCAGGAACACACAATCTATTTTCTTTGAACAAATAACCATCCATCAAATAAAACTTACCGAAAGCCGAATGTCCACATGCATTATAAATCTCAGCAAAGTCAGAATCATTATCATACAATTCCTTCACATATTCAAAACCTAACAATCTAGTATTCATGGTGTGTAAAAGAACATACCTGCGCGAGAGTGCATCAGCTACGATGTTCTCTTTCCCTTGCTTATACTTGATTACGTAAGGAAAAGTTTCAATGAATTCAACCCATTTTGCATGCCTCCTATTCAACTTACCTTGTCCTTTCAGATGTTTCAAGGACTCATGATCCGAATGGATTACGAACTCTTTTGGCCACAAGTAATGCTGCCATGTCTCAAGTGCTCTTACCAAAGCATAGAGTTCTTTGTCGTAAGTGGGATAGTTCAAGGTCGCTCCACTTAACTTCTCACTGAAATACGCAATAGGTCTCCGATCCTCCATCAAAACAGCACCTATTCCTATTCCAGACGCATCACATTCTATTTCAAACGCTTTTGTAAAGTCAGGTAAAGCCAAAACAGGTGCAGAACATAATTTTTCTTTCAAAAAAACAAAAGCCAACTCTTGTTCCTCCCCCCATCTAAACCTAACTGACTTTTTAACAACTTCATTCAAGGGCGCAGCTATTGTGCTGAAATCTTTCACAAAACGCCTGTAAAAACTAGCTAACCCATGAAAACTCCTTACCTCACTTACCGATTTGGGTGTAGGCCATTCCCGGATAGCCTTAACTTTCTCCTCATCCATCTCGATACCCTGTGCAGTTACAACATAGCCAAGAAACACAATTTTCTCCATGCAAAAGGCACACTTTTTAAGATTAGCATACAATTTCTCACTACGCAACACACTAAGTACATTACGCAAATGATCAAGATGTTCAGTTAAGTTCTTGCTATATATCAAAATGTCATCAAAATACACAACCACAAACTTACCCATGAATGCACGCAACACATGATTCATTAAACGCATAAACGTACTAGGTGCATTTGTAAGTCCAAACGGCATTACTAACCATTCATACAAACCATGCTTAGTCTTAAATGTTGTTTTCCATTCATCACCTTCTTTCATCCTAATTTGATGGTACCCACTTTTCAAGTCAATTTTAGAGAAAATACAGGATCCATGTAACTCATCTAACATGTCATCAAGCCTAGGGATGGGATGTCTATACTTTACCGTTATGTTGTTGATGGCTCGGCAATCAACACACATCCTCCATGTTCCATCCTTCTTTGGCACAAGTAGCACGGGTACAGCACACGGGCTCATACTCTCACGAATGTAGCCCTTTTCCATCAGCTCATCAACTTGCCTTTGAAGCTCCTTCGTCTCCTCGGGATTGCTTCTATAAGCTGGTCGGTTAGGAATTGAAGCTCCGGGTACGAAATCAATCTGATGCTCTATCCCCCTCAATGGTGGTAATCCGCTAGGAGTATCGTCGGGAAACACATCATCAAATCCCTGCAACAAAGAAATAGCAACACTAGGCACAGTATGATCAAGATCATTAGTATTAAAGTAAGCCTCTTTGTACACAAGTAAGATCATTGGCTTGTTAGTGAAAAATGCAGATCTGACCTCACCCTCTCTAGCATAAAAATTGGGTTGTTTCTTTAGTTTTTCCACACAATTCTCATCACACTTGCTGACTTTCTTCACTCCTCTTGTCTTACCTCCACTCTCGGCCAGATTTGGGTGTTTTGAAGACATTGAAAGACGCATTGAATGCATTGGTTTTGAAGGTTTCCACCAAGTCAGAATTGGAAGGTCCATTGGAGTATCAAGAGGAGATCCTAGTACATCTTATCCATGTGGAAGAGGGGTCCAATACAACCTTATTTGGGCCATGAGATAAGGGTTTTATTTTATTTTGTTAGCTACAACCCAAGGCTTGTTTGGGCTTAATTCATACTTTGTTTTAAGCTAGGATCCAAGGCTTGTTTGGATTAAGTTATGGGCTTTTCATTTTTGGGTTATGGGCTTTTCATTTTTGGGTTTTGGGCCAGTTTTGGGTGTTTTTGAGTTGTGGTCGAATGGTTTGATTTGTTTGGAGTGTTGGCCGAATATTTGCTTGTGTTTGGATGGGTGGCCCAATGGGTTGTAGTGGTTTGGGTTCTAGCTGAATCTGATGGTCTTCTCTCCCCTTTTTCCTCACCTTGATTTTCTCTCCCCATCGCCTCATGCTCACTTTTTAGCTTTATTTGATCATCATACACCTGTTTGGGTGTAAGAGGTACAAGAGTGATGGTTTTACCATCTCTTACAATGGTATACCTATTTTTAACCCCATCATGAATTGCCTTCCTATCATATTGTCATGGTCTCCCCAACAAGATGTGACTTGCTTGCATTGGTACCACGTCGCACAGAACTTCATCAACATATTTCCCAATCGAAAATGGAACCACAACCTGTTTAGTCACTTTCACTTCACCACTATCATTCAGCCATTGCAATCGATATGGTTTAGCATGCTTAGCAGTATACAAATTCAGTTTACTAACAAGGGTGGCACTGCAAACATTAACACAGCTTCCACTATCTATAATTAAACCACACACCTTTCTTTGTACGTAACAATGCGTATGGAAGATGTTCTCCCTTTGTTCATTAGTATCATCTTCTTTGACCTGAACCTGAAGTGTTCGCCTTATAACCAAGGACTCCTCAACCGGTAATGCTAACTCATCCCCATCACTATCCTCCAATGGTGGCATGCCTTCACAATCAGAACTGTCACTTTCAGATTCCACATCACCATTATCTCTAATCATCATGATTCTCTTGTTTGGACACTCTGAAGCATAATGTCCATGTCCCTGACACCTGAAACATTTAACATCACGAGTACGTTTAGGTTGAGTTTCAGATTTGCCTTTGGCATCAGTAGGGACATCAACTTTAGCCTTTGGTGGTTCAGTTCTAGAAGGACCAAAGGATCTTGGGCGGACAGTGCCCTCTCTCTTTAGATTCGGCTTCCAAGATGATGACGAACCCGAATTAAACGCTGGCCGAGCATGCCCCCTCCTAAGTTGTCTCTCAACCTTCGTCGCCATGTGAACCATGTCCTCTAGCTCCACATAGTGCTGTAGCTCAACCACATTAGCAATGTCCCGATTCAACCCATTAAGAAATCTAGCCATGGTGGCTTCTCTATCCTCAACAACATTAGCCCGAATCATTGTTATCTCCATCTCTTTGTGATATTCATCTACTGTCTTATAACCTTGATTCAGACCTTGGAGCTTCAGATATAAGTCTCTATAATAGTGGTTTGGCACAAATCGTCTCCTCATTAAGACTTTCATCTCCCCCCAAGTCTGAACGGGTCGCTCGCCATTCCTCCTCCTACTGATCACAATCTGATCCCACCAAATCAACGCATACTCCGTAAACTCAATTATCACCAATTTCACCTTTTTCTGTTCAGAATAGCTATGGCAATCAAAAATCCAATCTACCTTTTTCTCCCACTCCAAATAAGCCTCGGGATCGTTTTTACCTTGAAAGGTAGGAATTTTCAGTTTAATGGTGTCCAAGTCCCCATCCATATCTTCATAAGTGCTCATGCCACGGAAATTCACATTCCTCCTAGTCATGTTCGGTCCAGACTTGATTCCTTGGCCAGCTGATGCAAAATCATAGTCATCTTCTCCCGCATCTGCGTTTTCATCAACAAACTCTTCAAAATCAGATCTAACATTCCGTGCAGCCATACGGACCGTATTTCCCTGTCAATCAGCCCCGCTATTCTGTTGCTTTATCGAATTCACCTCATCTTTCAGATCCTTGTACGTCCTAGACAACAGCTCAAGTTGCTGGCCTATGGATCGCAATTGGAAAGCTACGTCAACGTTTTGTGTCGTTGATTCGTTGTTTTCAGACATTCTTTGAATCTGCAAAATTTGGTCAGTAGCACAAATATATCCTCACACCTCTCGTGTATCACACAAACAAAAATGAAGGCTTTTCACTCTATTAAGCTCTCTACGCCTTTTACCTCACAACTTGCTTTCTTTTGGTTCTTTAGGAACTGAAATCAACAAATCAAAGTCAATAGCCTTCGCAGCGCACTCTAAATATAATTTTCAGACTCAAGAATCAATAAATATACTGAAAACAAAGCAAAACAAAACTAGGATTACGATTTTGCGAGTAGCAATGCAAATTCGTACGAATTGTGGACGAAACGAAGACACGAAATAAAACAGAAGCGAATGTTAAGAAAACAATTACTTGACTCCTAGATAATCCAAATATAGCAGAAACAAAAATATTTGGACAAAACTAAACAGCAAAGATCATGTTTTGAAACTCGAGGCAAATCTAACCTATTACGCTATTTTACGTAACAGAATTGAAACCCAAACCAAACGATCTCGAAATGACCTCAAATTCAATATTTAGTATTGCAATACTATGAAAACACCAAAAATAAATTTATAGGTCGTTCTATAATGTCTAGGTACTCAAACCCCTTGTATGATCAGTTTGCGGCAGAATTGAACCTCCAATTAAAACCTCCAGAAACCGATATCAAAATAATCCCAAATTTAATATGTGATGCAATCGCATACCCAATACTCAGAATATGAAGTTTCAATAGATTCCAAGGTGTTTTACCTAGGGTTCACTAAGAGTAGTGTTTTGCGGCAGAATTGAAACTCGAATTAAAACCTCAAGCAAATAATATCAGAATAAGCCCAAATTTGATATATCATGCGATCACACCCCCAATAGACTGAATATGAAGTTTAAATTGATTCCGAGGTGGTTTGCTTATGGTTCACCAAGATTTGTGTTTCTGCGGAAAAAATTGAATGATCCTTCAAATTTCAACTAATCACTCTTTTCTCTATTTCTTTCTGATTTTTTTTTCTTTTTAACAAACTGATATGATTAGAGGCAGTAACAAGATGAAATATAAACTTTTTTTTTTTTTCTTAGATGACACAGACACGAAGAACAAGAAGATGGATGCAAACACTAAAAAACTTAAGGGACACTAAAAAAAACAAAAATAACAGAATGATATGACCTTGTTTCGGAGCCTAGCTCTAATACCAACTGATGTGAACCTCGTGATCACGTGGTCACGCAACCCACAATCAAGATTGAGATCTGATCCCAGAAAGCCGAAATAGGTCTGATATGAGTGCGACACAATGGAAACCTGCCCCAAGGCACCAACACTATTGGAATGAGTAGAATGACGCCACGAAGCCAGTTAATCTTCGATAAGTCAGATTCAGTTCGTTCAAGAACTGAAGAATGCAAGAATCACTCTCACACGTTAAAACTGAAAAATTCAGAATAATATTCATCAAAGCTGCCGAAATTTTGGCCTACATGAGTTTAAATAGTTCTTGAAAAGTTAACCCTAATGGACCCTTTATGTGGACTTATATGAGGTCCACTCAAAACTGGCCCAAAACCCTAAAATGAAAAACCCATAACCCAAAAATGAAAAGCCCATAACTTAATCCAAACAAGCCTTGGATCCTAGCTTAAAACAAAGTATGAATTAAGCCCAAACAAGCCTTGGGCTGTAGCTAACAAAATAAAATAAAGCCCTTATCTCATGGCCCAAATAAGGTTGTATTGGACCCCTCTTCCACATGGATAAGATGTACTAGGATCTCCTCTTGATACTCCAATGGACCTTCCAATTCTGACTTGGTGGAAACCTTCAAAACCAATGCATTCAATGCGTCTTTCAATGTCTTTGTCTTAGACCGAGTCATTGGTCCATTTGGAACATGTAATGGGTCCTTGCTGGTGTTTCTGGGCTGGTCCGCATCACTTCATGACCGAATGATTACAAGAAAGGAGTTTCATGTTAGAGACAAAGTCCTTCTTTATCATTCATGTTTGAAACTCTTTCCTAGAAATTTTCACTCTCTTTGGATTGGACCTTTTGTTGTTTCTAATGTTTTTTTCTTATATTGTAGTTGAAATTACAAGTTTAAAAACAAACAAAGTGCTCAATGTCAATGGGCATCACTTGAAACCTTTCTATAAAGGTTGGACAAGAGAAATAACCGCTTTTATGGAGTTAGCTAAATCAATATATGAAGAATAAGCATGCAACATGTCAAGCCAATGACATAAAACAAAAGTGCTTACTAGGAGGCAACCCAACAAAAAAAAAATCAGATTTGCATTCTTTTTTCTTGTCTTTTATTTTTTTGTATTTTACTTTATTTTTGTCATTCTCGTATATTTCTTTTCTTTTATTTCAATATTACGGACATTGTTTTGTTTAAAGTGTGGGGGTATTAAGAGAATTTTGGTTTTCTTTATTATTTTTCAATATATATATTTGATCTTTTTGAACTCCCATTGGTTTATGAGAATATGAGTATTATATATGAGAATTAATTGAGATAGATGAAGATATAAATCGAATGAATGAGTGTGCATGCAAGTTTTAAAGTATAATTAGTCTAGGGATTGACTTTGAAAATATGTCATATTGACTGTATAGTATTATACCAATGCAAGCTTTTGAGCCTTCAACATTATATTCTTTAATTGTACATTCTTTCAATAATATGTATCTTTAGAACTTGTTTCATATCTTGTTGAGATTACATTCACATTACATATATATATGAAGATGATAAAGGCATTAAGAATTTTAACCACTTGAGCAAAAAAAACCAACCTAAAGCATATTATCTTTAGTGAACCCTTTTGAGCTTGTTTATTTTTTCTTTGCTTTACCCTTATGTAAATGTTAGCTTACGGTAGAACATACTCTTTGATTGAATTTGAGAGATTTAAACACATAAACCCTAAACACATGAGTATTGGAGTGTATATCAATGAAAGGACTTATCACTTTAACATGGCATAGATTTCATTTAAATCCTAACAATTAATTAAGTTTTGAAATTCGCATGTAAATAAATTCATGAAAATTTATGTTTTTTATCCTTCTTGATTGAATTATTGTTTATAATGCATGTACTCTTGGACATTGATGAGAGATTAAGAGATTAGTCACTGTTATTTTACTTATTTAATTTAAGTTTGAGGATAAGCAAAAGCTAAGTGTGGGGGTATTTGATGCAACCATATTATTTGATAATTTTACTCACATTTATATGGTATTTTGTCTATGTTTTATATATAAAATGCCTTGATATTCTTTGTTTTATGTTTTGAAACCACTTTTGAATATAAAATTCAAAAAGAAGTAAATTGAAGATAATTGATAGATTTGACCTCCGATCGATGTTTTGTGCAGAGCTGGAGCTCTAGAAGTTGAAATGAAGTGATTCCAGTTGTATTAAAAATCTAACATCCATACCTTTCTATAAATATATGGCAAGAAAAATAATTTAAAAAAAACATGGAAATCGCAACCTTCAAAGATAAAACTCTCATTCTGCTAGTGTTGACTTTCAGCCATTTTGACTTGAATATATTGAGCTAGAGAAGTTTATTTGATGCTTTTTTTTAATTCCTGACTCAAAGACCTATCAACCTACCAAATTTCAGCAAAAAACAAGTTTATATGAGAGATATATTATTTTCTAAGATGACACATGAATTTTGCCAGCAGACAAGTTTTGTGAAAAAACAAGTTCAAATTACTTCCCAAAGCATCCAAATCGACATCCAAGTCTTTATTTCAACAACTTAACTCTTCTAAGTCCAAAGTCAAAGCTTGAGGATTTTATGCAAATCTATTTCTTCTTTTTTTAGAAAAATAGTTATTGAACTACATAAATGTAAATTGTCTATTTAGGTAAGGACTATTTCATAGGAAGGAGGGATTAAGGTTTCTTATCAAATAAAAAGAAAGAGAGAGAAGAAAAAAGGGGGCGGCCAGAACGAATAAAAACACACCCTTTCTTCCAATAACCCGAAATCATGCATTCTTCTTTCCTTTTAATTAGTTGTTAATAGACATGTAAGGCTAAGCTCTTTTTCTTGGTTGAAAGGACACAGAAACCTTCAGATTTCAAGAACTGTGAGATTTATTTTTATCCTTTTCTTTTCAGTTTATATGATGAATATGTTTGTTTTCCTATGCTTATTTTCTAAGATTGTTTATTTTTATTGCTAGAGCAAACTCTAAGTTATTATTATGAATAATTTATTGTTAAGTTTGATATCAAAACCAGAGTTGAGGTATATAAACTTATGAAGCAACTGAGTTTAATAATTATGTCGGATCTATGTTATTAATTTTAGGAAGAACATTCGAACAAATCAAACATGAACTCCAAACAATTATGTTGTCTAGATTAATCAATTTATCTAATTCTTAAGGCTGCTATTGAATTAAATTATTAGTGCAAACACAATGATTGTTTGTTGGTTAGGTTATTTATATGGTGGTTCTGTTAACTAACCAATGTTAAGAAAAGATAAAGGTTCAGAATATAAATTGATGGTTTCATTTCAATGATCGATTCTGATTTTTGTAGGTGGATGTTTACTTGAAATCAATGTTTGTTCTCTTGATAGTTTTCTAATTTATTTAATTTAGCTTGATTGTTTTATTCTATTGTAGCCTAGATAAACTTAAAATCCCCTCACTTGTAGCATAAAATCTAAACTAAACATTCATCGTGGAATCACCCCTTTACTCTATACTATCTTGTTTATTTAAGTTAGGGTAATTAAGTTGTGTGACTGTGACATCATAACAACTTGTCTCTGAATCTTTTGTCAACCTTTATATCATCAACTGATAAGCCCAAATACTTATGACTATTAGCCAACTCATTGCATCTATATTGGTCATCTCCACTCGTAACCTCAAATTTAAAAGCAAAATTGAGCCATGGATTTATCAAGAGGCTCAATTAACTTAGCATCTTCATCTTCCTCCTCAACCTTAACTTTATTAATGTTATGGTCATTTTGTCTTTACTTGGTTTGGATTCTCCATAGCAATATGGAGCAAATGTCATGCCCAACTAAGGTTTCATATTAATAATTTCATGTATTGACATTTTTTTTCTTACATCATCACCTAACCCAAGGCAACTAACTGTGGGGAGAGGGGGGGAAATAAGAAGAGAAAAGAGAAGAAAAAGGCTCTAAATTTTAATTTTATATGAAATCGCAGATGATATATGCAACTCGCGTGTTGCAGATAGCAATTGCAAAATAAAAGTCATATATGGTATCTGTAACATGTGAGTTGCAGACACTATTTACAACTTATTAAATTGTATTATTTCTCAAAATATTTTTTTCATGGGTTACTTTACCAATTTTAGCAAAAAAAAGGAACTGCGTGCTTAAAATTATAGGAAGTTAATAACCCATAGTGCCTCTTCATGACAAAAGCATGAATATGTATCGTCTCCTATCCTTGCGATAAACAGCTGGAATATACATACATTGCCTGGCTTCCGTCTATGGGAAAATCTTGCGATAAACACCCCTACTTGAAGATAGGGAGCTGAGAAGAGACAATAAGCGGTTCATGTGCTTTGAGATTGTTATTGGATCAAGTAAGGCCGTTATCTCCCAACCCAACACGAAATATAGAGTTTGAGGCAGCTCGCGTCAGAAGATGTTATGTCCATGTTGGGATGAGTTTTGCAAGGTTAGTGAAATTAGAAACCTATTGGGGGGGTTATAATTTAAATATCATGGCTAATATATATGTTGGCTTCTTTTCGTGAGTGATTTTTGGTGTTGCGAGCTACATTCTGGATCACATTGGAATACTTTTTTTTTTCCTCCACCCCATCATCCAGAAGTGGAATCTCCAAGGAGACTGGAAGAAGATCTTACATCGAATGATATTGTTTAGTTTATGCCATTTTTGAATTGTTTGTAAATTGTAATGGTGGTATAATTTTTGTTTTTGATGTTATAATGTAGCTGCGAATCCACAGTTGGGAAATTTCCTTATTGTGGGAAAGTAAAAGAAGGGAACTTTGCTTTTCATCAAGTACAAAAATTGATTGATGATTAGGGAGGATTTAGGCGGCAGTGTAGCATCAACCTTTTAAATCACATGCTTGTTGATCCCAAGCCCTTTGTCCTCGACACCTTTGTTTTTTCTTTTCTTTTGATTTGTTGTGTTACTTTCTGCATCACTCTAGCATTTTGCATACATAACTGTAACCTGACAAAAATAGCTGCCGTGCATCTACCTCCTCCAATGCTTCTAACACGTTGCATGATACATTTGGGTATTAGATAACCATAACAGAGAATAAGAGCATCAAGCAGCATTACCTGCAGCGTTGCCCTAAACCATTGCCAATGACCTGAAACTTCTGGGAAAATAATGTCACCCAGTAACTAACGTTTCCTGCCTTCTTCGAGCCTGCTCTGCCATTTTTGCATCACTGGCACTACTATAATAATTAGGATAACCATAGAGTTCCATCAATGCCTATATGAATATGCTCCAGAAAGTGAGATAATGGCATCATCACAACTGACAAGTCATCTCCACAGTTTCTCCAATTCATAAGCACTTAGAAAAATAGGAAGTAATACCTCGTAGAGCTGCTTTTTTTTATTCAAGCTCGGAGGCATAACGAATACAATTGCCCATAATTTCAAAGATGGAACCATTGTGATCTCCTATCCTACAACAAACGGCTAGGATTTACATAGCCAAGCCTAGGAAGTGTATGGCAACTCTTCAAGAGAAAGAAGAGTTCTAGGATGGCAAGCATTCTACCAATACATACAGGCATCTACTTCCATTTAGCCATAAAGCCCAGGTGAAAAACAGATGGGCAACATATATTGTACCAGATTAAGTCTACAAGTTGAGCTGCCAAAAGAATCAGTCATGTTTTGGTTTTGAACTTCCTCTGCGCCTTCAGATCCACCACAATTACAGTGATGTTGTCCTTGCTTCCTTTTTGAAGGGCACGGTTTGAGAGGTACTCAGCTGCTGCTTGAGCTGCAGGATCAATTCCCCCGCCCCTTGAGGAGGAAAGTGTGACACCATTCTTTTTGTGCCAGACAAGTATTCGTTTGCGAGCCAGATCACATGCTTCTTCATTTGACATGACATCCCACAAACCATCACTGGCCAGAATGAGGCACTCATCTTCTTTTGCCCTAGGAATGAACATCACTTCAGGTTCTGGAATAATCCAAGGTTTTAAATATCTATCACCTGCCACTCAAAAGCAAGAATGATTCGTAAAGTTTTAAAGTTATGTGATCCATTTATTTTCGTAACGAAAGAGGCTAATAAATTATTACACCCATAATCATGAGTGCTTGAACCAACCAACAAATGAGTGAATGCAGCAACACCTTTAGATGATTTTCACACAAACTAGCAACTGATTCCATCTCAGATATATCACTCAAAGGATATTTTATTCTTCACAAATACAAAATGTCATGTAATACATACAAAGGAAAATCACAACAATCAATCCTCCACAATGCAGTAGGACTTCGTTTAACATTTGAAGAGTTTTTCCAAGGATTGATTGACATGACTAAAATGCAACTTTAATGAGAAGGCAGATGTATGCAACACTTCAATGGATAAATTTCCCTTCAAGAAGTTCTACTTCATATCATCAACATTGCAATTGCACGTTAAAGAGACATCCTCAAAAAAGTTTAATCAAGGTTGAAATAAACACCAGTCAATCGACTTTCACCAGACATGTAAGAATTTCATATCATGCAAGGCTTGAGATTTATGTGCACAAGCATCATCATGTAAGGCTGAAAACATAAAAGATGGTTTCATACCAGAATAACAGTCAAATTTCACAAGCATGAGTTGCACAAAGTTATTATGGATGCAATTTACTTGTTTAGAAATGTTGTGAGATAGATACCTTAACATCAAAGAACTCACCATCCAAAAAAATGAACAAAGTAGGAAAAGAAAACTTCCACATTGAAAAACTCTGAAGCAGGCATCGATGGAATTTATCCTAGCATTAAAACCACCAAGGATGTCTATTTACTTATCTTTGATGACATGGACAAGGAAATTCTTTGAGACTTGGACATATTCTCCGGAGGTTCCAACACCTAAAATTAATCCAGGAATTTTAAGTTTCTGATCACCAAGAATGTCCAAGCATCTCGTTGGTAGTATGACATGGACAAGGCAATTCTTTGAGACTTGGACATATTCTCTGGAGGTTCCAACACCTAAAATTAGTCCAGGAATTTTAAGTTTCTGATCATGATCAGAAACTTAAAATTCCTGGATTTATTTTAGTAAGTACAGACTTGCCATGTCTCTTACAATTACAAAGATGCATCTCTAAATAGTCAAAGGTGACAATCAATGACAAGGGAAAACACAGCTAAGGTCGAATAGTCATTGGATGCCCATGGAGTCCTTTATGAAAGTGAATGTTGTCATTTTATCCTTACCTTCAAGATTAGCCAATAGGAGAATGACAGCAACTTAGATGCAAAAGAACCCAGATGACAGCAGTGCTGTTAACATGTTTGAATAAGATAAGGAAGAAACAGATGAAAAATGAGGGTGATAAGAACATACCAATAGATCTTGACATAGCTAGAACACCAAAGACACGATGCCCATTCCACTGTATGACCTTGCCTCCAGCCGCTTCTATCCTTGCATACTCATCTTCTCGGTTAGGCTAAGATAAGATATAATGAGAGAATCAAAAGAACAAGAATCAGCTTCCCAGTCTTTTATTATTATTATTATTAAAAGATTTTAAGATCCAAGCCTACAGTTCTAAAGGCTCTTACTTTATGATCCACTGATAATGCCACTGGTTCTTTCCCACGACAAAGAACTGCTCGTGAGTCTCCACAGTTTGCTACTATGATGTGGGATGAACAAATAGTGGCCACAACAGCAGTAGAACCAACAGTTTCTGGAGCAACTGGTTCAGCACCACCCTTTCCTCCGACTTCAGCATCTACCTTAAGAAAACAATTGGTGAAAGCTTTTTTCCACTGCTCCTGGCAACCATCCTTAATACTTCCATCAATCAGGCCATTTTTAACAAATTCTATCTCCTCAGACAAAGCAGAATGGAAACGATCACGGCAATAATTTGCCACCTAAAAAAGAAAGCCAGCGGAATGTAAGCTAATCACCTCTATAAAGGAAACAGCAACATGATCTGACAATAGGAAGAAAGCCAGAGAAACAACATAAATAAATAATAAGGATAAAGAGCACAAGGATAAGTTACCTGTGAGCCTCCATGACCATCATAAACTCCAAAGAAATGAGCAGTCTGGAGCGGTAAACAATTGCTCATGCCATCAAGTAATCGGTCTCCAATCAGCATTTGAATATGAATTTTCAAAAAATAAGGCACAGCAGCAACTGCATCTTCCATCTCTGGTCTCCTTCCACACACAGACGTAAATCCCCAAAGGGGTATGTAGTCCACTTCAAAAACACTTCTTGAGATTGTACCACTGGCCCCTCTTTCCAGAGCCAACTTAGGTACCACAGCGGATGTCTTTGCATCAGATCCATCTCCAACCTCTTCCTCAACAATTCCTACCACAGAAAGGGAATCGCTAACGATGGCGTCAACATTCAAATCCCCCAAATCTGCTGTCTTGGGAATAATATCAACACCACCTGCACTCTTTTCAGTATCTACAGAACTTGGTGTTCCTACCTCTAAGGTGGCCTCAAAACTCAAGAAATCCTCTCCACATAAGCTACTTGTCTCACTGGCCACTGACAGAGAACTATCAAGAATTGGATCACCCTCCAACGACAAAGAATCGTCCTCCTCGCTATCCCGTGTTATCACATCATCACCAACAACCCAATTTCTTTCATTTTCAGAGATCATATCCAACAAAGGGCCTCCTCCTCCTCCTCCCTTGTCCTCTTTAGGAGCTTGCACTGCTGTATCTTTAACTTCATCATCTAAATCACAACAATTACAATCCTTATTCCCCACGGTAGAAACCTTAGTTACAGTATCAGATAATAAGCTAGCTGTGTCTGCCATTAAAAGTCTTGTGATATCCATATGGGTATCTAAGGACGGACTCTCACAGACTGAATTACCTACTCTAAATGGCACTGCAACCGCCCGGTACATCTCCTCCATCAAAATCACTATCTGGACAGTACAAAAAGTTACCCTCTAACCCCTCCAAGATCACACAGCCTCTCATTATTCAACTAAAATTATCAACCCTTCACTCATCAAGAATGATTTTGGAATGTGAACTACAGGTTTTGACAGACCATTTTCCATGCCTTTTAGGAAAAGGTAAATCAAAGTTTAATACTCTAACAAAATCAGGAGGCCAATCCAGTGGATGCAAAGATATGGGTGAGCTAAAAGTTCTTAAAAGTGAAATGGTTAGTCAGATCTGGTCAACGAGAATGGATCCAAATTTCCATTTGTGGAAGCTTACAGACTCTAAATAGATAGGCTAGACCTGTTTAAGGCCTCATTAACTTCTTATATGGAATCTTCTCCATTTACCTCCATCTACTACAATGAGAGAAACAACAAGACAGCAACTTTAAATCCACAAAAAAATAGAACAGAATTTCAAAAAAAAAAAAAAACGAAATTGGAAACCAACCCCTGATCTTTAAACCCAAGAAAGAGAAACAAAAAGGGGTCATGAAAAAGAACCCGAGAAAACTTAAAAGTCCCAAGAATCACAAGAGAACCCTAAAAAAGATAGGACCTCTTCACATATTTACTAAGAGTTCCCTGGATCCAAGGCAACCCATCACAGCCTCTTGTAAAATAGCTCTTTTTCTCTCTCTAATAATTGCAAAAATTAAACTTGAAAGCAAGAAAGAGAAGTTACAAAAAAAAAAAAAAAAAAAGACACTACACCTAATTGTGTCTAAGGCTTTTGCTTTTCACTATGTCTCTTCATAACCAAGAACCATGAAAAAAATACAGAAACAAGATATAGAGAGTGGTGCTGGCCTGCCATTAATATCAATAAAAAAAATAATTTAGAATTAATCAATTATTTAAAAAAAAAAAAATACTATAATAAACCACAATCATACATGGCACTTTGATGTCTAGGCGCTTTTCACATTCCTTAGTTTATTTATCATTATTAAATTTATTTAAATCTTTTTAAATTTATTTAAATTTATATTTTCTTATGATCTTTAAACTTATATATGTATATATATAAGCATTATTACTAGAATATGATACACACATATAACTACAAATTCATATAAAATAAAAATATTCTATCTTCATCCCCTAATCTATGTTGTTCTTATATATTTTATTTATTTTTTATTAATTATATTATTATTGTATGCGTCTTGAAACATAGTTTTTATATACATTATTGATATAAAATGCTCTCTACTTTCATCTTGAAGCAGACAATCATATTTAATAAGAATTAGAAGCATAAAATTCTCATATCTTTCATGTTGAAGCAAATAATTATAATTAGTTTATTGATAAGAAGTAGAAGTAACAATGACAAACCTTGCCAAACTTGAGTTTATGGCACTTGATATTATAGGCAAAAATCATTTGTTATAGATCCTTGATATTGAAATTCACCTGAATGTCATAAGTCTTAAAGACATCATTATAAATGATAATGAAGCATCTAGTTAAAACAAGGCAAAAGCCATGATGTTTTTACGTTGTTATCTCCATAAGGAGTTAAAGATAAAGTATTTCAGAATCAAAGATCCCTTTATTCTTTAGCAAAATTTGAAAGAAAAGTATGACTATCAAAAGACATTTATTCTCCCAAAATCTCATTATGATTAGATACATTAATGATTGCAGGATTTTAAATCAGTAAGTAAATATAATTCTACAATGTTAACTATTAGTTCTAAATTGAAACTATGTGGAGACAATATCACTGATGATGATATGTTAGAAAAAACACTCTCTGTTTTTCATGCCTTGAATATGCTCCTACAGCAACAATATAAAAAACGAGGTTTTAAGAAATATTCTAAATTAATTTCATGTCTCCTTATGGCTGAACAAAATAATAAGCTTTTAATGAAAAATTATGAATCACGACTAACTAGTTCAGCTCCATTCCCTAAAGTGAATTTTATGATAAATAATTATAATTATGGTTGTAGTTATAATAAAGGTTGAGGACGTGGCCCTGGGAGAAGACGATTTAATTACCGCAACTATAATGGTTGTAATTCATCAAATTTTTACAAACCCTTACAGAATGAGGAGAAACAAGAAAATGAGAAGAATATAGATAACAAAGATACCAAGTAGATAGAAAATGCATGTTATCAATGTGGAAAGAAAATGACATTGGTGTCATACCTGTCATATGGCCAAACATCTTGCAAATTTATATTAGTCCTCATTAAAAGGAAAGGAGAAGAACATAGAAATACATTTTTCTCACCCACAACAAGGTAATGATGATATTTATCCTTTAAATATGACACACCTTGACATTGCAGATTATTTTGAGCAAACTGATGAGAAAGTTAATATTTTTTTGTAATGATAATAATTAATTAATATAACAATGTCAGAATTTAAAATTATGTTTATCTTTTCAGCGTGTTTCCTTTATGCTAGTATATTTCAATGTGTTTTGTTTTCTTCCTTTCATGTTGGCTTATTTAATGAAAAAGATTATGTTATCATCATTATGTCTTATTATGAACTTATTATATATTGTATTCCTTTTCATGAAGAAAACATGGATTCACATCATGTTGTAAATAAGCCTAATATCAGTTATTGAGATATATGCTTAGCAGATAGTACAACGACACATACCATTCTTGGGCATAAGCAATATTTTTCAAATATAAGAATGATGAAAGTAAAAATGAATACAATATCAGGTTCAATAGACTTCATTGAAGGCTCCAGAAGAGCTAATATAATGCCTCCTAATAGAACAAGATTTATTATTGATAATGCTTTGTTCTCTACTAAATCAAGGAGAAATCTACTAAGTTTCAAAGATATATGACTTCACGAGTATTGTATTGAGATTACCAATGACAGTGGTATAGAATATCTTTACATTGTATCAAATGTCTCTACTGAAAGACAAATATTGAAAAAATTACTCATTTTATCTTCAGGTTAGCATTACACAAGAATTAGTACAATCGAAGTCAATGCAATAATGAATTAGAAGTTTAATGAGCCAAATAATTTTATTATCATGACCGGCTGGACCATCCTGGATCAATAATGATGTGAAGAATTATCAAGAATTCACATGGTCATCCTTTGAAGAACCAGAAGATTCTTCAATTCAAGGAATTCTCGTGTGCTGCTTGTTCTCAAGGCAAATTGGTCATTAGACCATCACCAACTAGACTAAATCCCCAAGATTTCTGAAATGTATTCAAGGTGATATTTGTGGGGCCATTCACCTACCGCATAGACCATTTAGATACTTTATGGTTTTAGTAAATGCATCTACAAGATGGTCACATGTGTATTTATTATCAACTCGTAATTTGGTGTTTGCAAGTTTACTTACTCAAATTATTAAATTACGAGCACAATTTTCAAATTATATAATCAAGAGTATTCATCTTGACAATGCTGATGAATTCACATCCCAAGTATTTAATGATTATTGCATGTCACTTGGGATAAACATTAAACATCTTGTTACCCATGTTCATACTCAGAATGGTCTTGCTAAATCACTTCTTAAATATCTCCAATTATTGCAAAACCACTACTTATAAGAAAAAAACTTCCCATCTCTGCTTGGGAACACGTTGTTTTGCATGCAATAATAGTTATACGTATTAGGCCAACAATGTATCACAAATTCTCCCCATTACAATTGGTTTTTGGTCATGAGTCAAACATTTCTCATTTAAGAATATTTGGTTGTGTGGTAAATGTTCTAATTTATCTACATAACGTACAAAAATGGGTCCTTAAAGGAGGTTGAGAATATATATTAGGTTTGAGTCCCCATCAATAATTAAATATCTTGAACTCTTAACAAGTTATTCATTTATGACATGATTTGCCGATTGTTATTTTGATGAGATTATGTTTCCAGCATCAGGGGGAGAATTTAAACAGCTGGATAAAGATATTACATGAAATGCATTGTCATTATTGAATTTTGATCCTCCTACAAAACAATGTGAACAAGAAGTTCAAAAGATACTTCATTTACAAGACATTGTAAATCAACTATCGAATGCATTCACTGACTCAAAAAGAATAACCAAATCTCATATACCAGCTGTAAATGCTCCAGCCCAAATTAAAGTCCTAGCAAAATAATCCACTAAAATTATAGCAAATGAGTCTATGGCATACTAGAAGCGTTATAGACCAATTGGTTCAAAAGACAAAGATCCTCAAAAAAGAAAAGGAGTAAATAATCAAATTGGCATTATTGAGAAGGAAAATTTTTATAAGGAGATAGACATAACTGATCATAAAACCCCAAAAGAGGTTCAGGTGCCTGAAAATAGTAAAAATAAGGAGATCTCGATAAGTTATGTCTCTATAGAAAAAAAATAATGATGGAATCGAAATGAAATAATTATCAACAATATCTTTTCATATAATATATTGCTTGACATCATTAATGAAAATGAGGATCTTGAGCCTAAATCTATCAAAGAATATCGATGCAAAAATGATTGGCCAAAATGAAAAAAAGAAATCTAAACATAATTAAATTCACTTACAAAACATGAAGTTTTTGGACCTGTAGTCCAAACACCTAAATGTGTAAAGCCAATTGGATACAGATGGGTATTTTTGTGAAAACAAAATGAGAAAAATGAAATTGTAAGATATAAAGCACGTCTTGTGGCACAAGAGTTTTCACAAAGACCTGTCATTAATTATGATGAAATATATTCTCCTGTAGTTGATGCAATTACATTTCGGTATCTCATTAGCCTGACAATTCATGAAATGTTAGATATATGTCTAATGGAAGTAGTCACAACCTATTTATATAGGTCAATTGATAATGATGTTTATATGAAAATTCCTGAAGGATTTAAAAGGCCTGAAACATATAATTCAAATCCCCAAAAAGCTTACTCAATCAAGTTACAAAATTCCTTATATGGGTTGAGTATTCTTTATGCATATATTAGTGATAGAAATGGTCTTAAATGTGGAGAGGTGCAATGAAAAGAGAGAGAGAGAGAGAGAGAGTAGATGCAAGGTGACAGGCCACTGGAGGGGAAGAAAGGATAGGAGGAGAACTTATGATTTCCTTACTTAATTATTTGAGATGTGATGTTATAATGTGGTTGTTAATTAGAAAAAAAAAATGCATCATTTATAAGGAAGAAGAACCCTTCGATCCTTTGGGTAGGTTTGACAAAAGTAGAAATGAATTTGTTGTGATGTCGCAGTCACACAAATTAATTACCTTAGCTTAAAACACAACACACAAAATAGTATATAGCAAGTAAGGGGTCAATCCCACGAGGAAGGTTCAAGTCAGATTTTTATGCTAGATAATATGCAATTTGAAAAGGTTTGGATGTTATGTAGGCTAAAGCAAAAGAAAACAGAAAATTATCAAGCAAAATTAAATAAAATCAGAAAATTATCAAGAGAGCAAACCTTGGTCACAAGTAAACATCCACCTACAAAAATCAGAACTGATAATGAAAAAGAGACATCAATTTATATTCTGAATATTTATCTCTTCTTAACATTGGTTAGTTAACGGATCTACCGTATAACTAACCCTAATCATCAAACAACCACTGTGTCCGCACTAGTAATTTAATTCAATGGCAGCCTTAAGAACTAGATAAATTGATAATCAAGAAAACATAATTGTTTGTAGTTTATGTTTGATTTGATTGAATGTTCTCTCTAAGATTAATAACGTAGATCCGCCACAATTATTAAACTCAGTTGCTTCACAAGTTCATATACCACAACTCCGGTTTTGATATCAAACTTAGCAATAGATTGTCTATAATAATAACTTAGAGTCCACTCTAGCAATTAAAATAAACAATCATAGGAAAAATAAGCATAGGAGAACAAACATATTCATCATATAAACTGAAAAGAAAAGGTAAAATAGATCTCACAGTTCTTAAGATCCGAAGGTTTCTGTGTCCTTGAAACTAAGAAAACAAGTTTAGTCTTGCATATTTGTTGAACAACTAATAAAAAAGAAGGAATGCATGATTTTGGGTTTCTTAGAGGAAGGGGGCATTTTGCTCTTCTTGGCTGGATGCCCCATTCTCTTCTCTCATTCTTTTTATAGCCTAGGAAACCCTAGTCTTTATTTTACAAAATAGTCTTCCCTTAAGTAGACAGTTTACATTTAAGTACTTCAATAACTATTTTCCTAAAAAAGGAGAAATATTCATGCATGAAATCTTCAAGCTTTGACTTAAATGAGCTAAATTACTGAAATAAAAACTTGGATGTTGATTTAGATGCTTCGAAACGTAATTTGGACTTGTTTCTTCATGAAGCATGTTTGCTGGCAGAATTCGATTATCATTTTTGAAAAAATCATATCTCCCTCATAGAACATCGTTTTTTTACTGAAATTGGGAGAGTTGATAGGTCTTTGAGTAAGGCATCCAACAAAATGGAATTTGCATCAATTTGACTTCTATAGCCCCATATATTCAAGTCGAAATGGTCGAAGGTCAACATTGACAGATTTTGAGATTTGACTTTGAAAGCTGCAATTTCCATGCTTATTTTATTTTCTTGCCTTAGATATCCAGAAAGGTATAGATGTTAGATTTTTAATGCCACTAGAATAACTTCATTTTGACCTCTAGAGCTAACGCTCTGCACAAAACATCGACTAAAGGTCAAACTGTCAATTACCTCCAATTTACTAATTTTTGTATCTTTCATCCAAAAGTGCCTTCAAAACATAAAACAAAGAATATCAAAGTATTTTATATATAAAACATAGGCAAAACACTAGTTAAATATGGGTGAAACTATTGAATAATATAGTTACATCAAATACCCCCACACTTAGCTCTTGCTCGTCCTCGATAAAGGATAGGTAAAATCAAATTGAAATTAAATCAAATCAAATTAAATCACCATGACTAATCACCTAATCTCCCATCAATATCCAAGAATATATGCATTATAAACAAGAATACAGTCAAGAAGGATAAAGAGTATAAATTTTCATGAATTTATTTATATGCAAACTTCAAAACTTAATTAATCATCGGGATATAAATGAAATCTATGTCATGCCAAAGTGATAGGTGCTCTCATTGATATACACTCAACACTCATGTGTTTAGGACTTCTGTGTTTAAATCTCTCAAATTCAATCAATAAATATGTTCTACCATAAGCTTTCTATTCAATCTCATCTTCATTACTAACATATTAAAAATAATGTATGAATCATAAGGTCTTATTTTCTAGCTGTAATGAGGCTAAGGTTAAGGTGAGGTAAAAGAGAGTAGAAGAAAAGGTTCAAACCAAAGAAAGTAGAGCATTCTGAAAAATAATATTTCAAACAAGATATTCCATCAAAGCACATAAATTTTCCATCTTTAATCACCAATGCTTACTTCTTTTGATTTCAAGCTCTTTAAACATAACATCTTAAGAACATAAAGGAACACTTTTTTTCTTCTTTTCTTTGTTCTTTTTGTTTTTCACCTTTCGCAACTTTGCCAATTTTTTCATCAAGCATCATTTCTTCTTTCTTTTCACATAATATCCAATCATAATTCTGTGAAATATCACAAGCATATGCTCTACTAATCCTTGGCCAGGGGAAAAAGAAAACATATACAAAGTTAAGGCTTGTACATGGATAAAGCAAAGAAAAGATAAACAAGCTCAGAAGGGGCTCACTAAGAATAATATGCTTTAGGTTGACTTTTTGGCTCAAGTGGTTGAAATTTCTAATGCCTTTATCATCTTTATGTATATATGTAATGCGAATGTAATCTCAACAAGATATGAAGGAAGTTCTAGAGATACATATTATTGAAAAATGCACAATCAAATAATATAATGTTAAAGGCTTAAAAGTTTGCATTAGGTACAATACTATAAAGTCAACATGGAATATTTTTAAAGTCAATCCCTAAACCAATTAACCGTTAAAACTTGTATGCACACTCATTCATTCTATTTATATCTTCATCTATCTCAATTAATTCTTATACATAATACTCATATTCTCATAAACCAATAGGAGTTCAAAAAGATCAAACATAGATTATATTTTTTTTTGAAAAATAAGAAAGTAAACCAAAATTATCTTAATACCCCCACACTTTAAACACAACATTATCCTCAATGTTGAAATAAAAAAAAAGGAATATAAGAGAATGATAAAAATAAAGTAAAATATGAAATATAAAAAATAAGGGAAAAAGAAAGCAAATCTGAATTTTTTTTCTTTTTGTGCTGGGTTGCCTTCTAGTAAGCGCTTTTATTTTATGTCATTGCTTGAAATGTGGCATTCTCATTCTTTATAGATTGGTTAAGCTAACTATAACAAAAATAGTGAGTTCTGTCGTCCAACTTTCATAGAAAGGTTTCAAGTGATGCCCATTGACCTTAAGCATTTTGTTTGTTTCTAAACTTGTAATTTCAACTACACCATAAAGAAAAACATTAAAAACAACAAAGGATCCAATCCAACAAAAGCGCAACTTTCTAGGAAAAAGTTTCAAATGCGAATGATAAAGAATGACTTTGTCTGCAATATTAAACTCTTTTCTTGTAATCATTCGGTCATGAAGACTTTTAGTATTTTCTTTGTAAATCCTTACATTCTCATAAGCATTATTATATATCTCTTCCAACGTGATTCCAGTCTTTTTGGGCACCAAATGGATAGGCGCCACCTATTCACTGTCTGTGATAGGGTAAATGACTCCTGCATCATAGGGGGGCAGTTTGCAAAGCTTGCAAAGCCAATGCTGATTCGTGCACGTTTTAGGGAACTCATATATGCCTCTTCATCTCTTCTATCTTTATAAAATCATAGTCATAACTCAAAACCACACTTAATCCGTTCTCACAGTTATAATCAAAAACTTGCTCCACACAGTTATCAACTTGGTCATAACATATGATAGAATAAATATTATTGTAAGGATATTTCATTGCATCATGAAAATTAAATTCAATTTTTTGATCTCCTACCTCTATAGATAAAGTATCCTTACCACAATCAATCTTTATACTGGCAGTTTTCAAGAATGGTCTCCCAAACAATACAAGAGTGTTGTTTGATGAATCACAAGAAATCACAAGAATCATATTCCATATCAAGAATATAAAAGTCATATAGAATGACCAAACTATCAATCTTGACCAGGACATCTTCTATCATACCAAGTAGGTAAACAAAACTATGATCCGCAAGTTGTATTACAATGCTAGTTTTATTCAAAGGTTCCAGACTAAGAGAAATTCATATAACCATGTTCCATGTATGCATGTTTATCTCATTTATCCTTCTATAATGATATTTGTTGTTCAATGTATGTTATAAATATTATGGTTGAAATGATGATGATGTTTGTGGAATTGAGACCCATGATGATTAGGTCATAATTGAGTTATAAGATGTGGGATATTATGTGTAAATATGTTATATTTCAATAACTTTGGACCTCTCAGTATAGTGGAGAATCTGCCAAAATTTTATTAGACTTTTATAAGAAAATTGTATGTGTGTGTGTGTGTGTGTGTATTAATTATTTACCATGTTTTCCATTTGATATGTGATAAATGTTTTATCCCAGATAAGGGGATGTTATAAATCTTGATTAGGATCACCCCCCACACCAGGGGGCATGTGGAAGTTCATATATCGAAGACTGAGGAAATTCCATAAAAAATCCAAAACTAAGAGAGCCTAAAAAACTCAAATGTTAAGGGGCATGTGTAAATAAATAGTAAAGAAGATGAAAAATCAAAGCAAATAAGGATACCTTTTTAGAACAATAAAAAATGGCAAAAAAAAAAAAAGTTTGAAAGACACATTAAGTCAAGCAACTAACAATGATCCAAAGTTTTTAAAACCCTAAAACATTATTTGATCTTTATAAATCCTTTTTTCTTTCATAGCCAAGAGTCATAGCCTGAACTTTTTGAAGCGTTGTTTTTTTTTATTTTTATCCTATCTAAACATCTCAACAATGTTCCATTTGACAACCTCTTATATAACACTTCTGCATCAAGGTAATAGTCCATGGCTAACCTTTGTAAGGTTTTCATATTTGTATTGGATGCCTCAGTGGGATACTTTTGAGGTTGGATAAATTGTTTGATATCATGATACAACGGATTCACATCCATTCCTCCTTCAATTGAGCAATAGTGAGTAGCATCCATTGTTATTAACACATCAACGCCATATTAGCCAGTGTTAACATGCTCACACCATGTCATCTAGGATTGACTTGTCAGCGCCATATCAGCATCAATAATTTCTAGCATATTCCCATCTTAATCTAGTTAGTAAGCCTCTGCATACTTTTTTTAACCATTGAATATCATTGTTCCTGGTATATTTGTGGTATATTATTCTTTTATGCATGTACATCATAATATAGCTCATCTTGCAATTTGAGCTATCTGAATTTTGTTGGCTTATTTATTCACTTATATTGAATATCCGATTCTCTTAATTAATTATAGAGCTTGGCTAAATTTATGGGAAAATTAAAACACTGTGTTAGATTAGCTATGTCCATTTAGAAGACTAGCATTGCTTGCTTGCGATTTTTATCTTGGTTTAATCTGTTATTGCTTAGTCCTAAAATTTTTTTAAATATTAGCTTTAATTTTATGGTGTTTTACTTGTAAGTGTCATTTGTAGTCTTATTCATAGTCTTAGAATTAGTATTGCATGCATTTAGAAAGTGATCATCTAGTGTACAATCCAGAACTTCCAGTTACTATAGACTAAACCTCTAGTCATGTCTTAGGAATATTCAATAGCAATTACAATTTACACAAGTTGTTATGAACAACATGTTCACTCAGATCAACAACCTTATCGAGAAATTTGAATCCATAAAAAATTTACAAATAAGATAATCTAATGAGAGTGAGCATTCTAATGATAATTGTAGGTATCATCAAAGGCTAGCTCCCTATAGAAACCACTAACATGAACACTATTAGGGTTACCATAACTATGGTAACCCTAATGATAGTGAAAATTCCAACAATTACTATTATAGGCTAGTTTATCCTAGGAACTGCTAGTACAACCATAATCAGGGCCACCACAACTATTATGACCTTGAAGATCGAATCATGAGATATATCAAGGTAGAAGCCCTAATTTTTTAGGGTCAACTTGACTTATGGATCTTTGATAGGTAGATCTAACTTTTTTATGAATATATGACATGTTTAGATGAGTATAAGATGAGGTGCGTGGTTAGGAAGGATAAGGCAATGACTATAAGTAGATTTTGAAAAAGGATTAAATGATGACCTTATAAGAGAGGTTGTGCTTAAAGGTGTCCATCATTGACGAAGCTTATACCCTAGCACAAAACTATGAGTTAGTGGAAAAACATTAAGACAATGGTAGTATTCCTCCTAGGTCCAAACCTGGTAATAATTCTTTATTTAGTGCCCCACCCTGTAAACCCAATTCTACCATTGGCCAGATGCTTAGGGAAGACAAGGGTAAGGGTATTCTTTGTGAAGCACCTAAGATGACTTTAAGGATTTGGTGTTTTAAATGTCAAGGTTTTAGTCATGTTTCCTCTAGTTTTCCTAATAAGGCCTTGTTCATTAAAGATCAAAAGGATATGGGTAAGGAAAACAATTATGATGATAAGGTGTATGAACCTAATCCCAATGATTTTTAGGACCTTAATGATAAGGAGGATAAGTCCAACCTACTAGGATGTGTTAGGTCTATTTCCGCTTAGATTGAGCAGGACTTTGTAAGTGAGAGACAATCATGTTAAGTATAATTAGACATGTCTTAACACAACCCATAAAAACTAAGGATTGGAGAAGAACTTATATCTTTTACACCTATATTAAATATGGAGATAAAGGTTGCAAAATCATCATAGATAGTTGGAGTTGTATCAATACAATATCTTCTGGTAATGTATGTTGCTTAAGCTTAAAGTTTGTCCCATATCCTAAGACATATAGTGTATCATAGGTTAACAATACATAATGAAATTTGGTGTGATGCAATTCCTATGGACATAAGACATATCATTTTGGGTAGGCCTTGGTTATATGACTTAGACATTACCATCTTTAGGTGATCAAGTTCTTGTTCATTTATTTTTTTATGACAAAAATATTAAACTCATTGGATTACCACTAAAGCCTAATAATAGTAACAAGAAGAAGGAGTCTATTCCCTTTATCTTGCTCTTAGTTTATTCAAGGGAGTCTGTTCCCTTTGCCTAGTTATGTCTGTATATATGTACTGCTGGTCTCCAGCTTGTTTTTTTATCTATACAATTCTTACATTTGATAAAACAAAAAAAAAAAGTAACAAAAAGGAAATGATGAAAGAAATAGGGTTTAATATAATAGGTCATAAGGAGTTTGGAAAGGAGATTCGTGAAGAGTTTGTTGTGTTTGCCTTAGTAGCCAAGAAGGTTATAGAAAATTCTTTAGATGAACCACTTAAAGAGGTGATGGAATTGTTAAAAGAATTTATGTCTTTCCCTCTAAACTACCTAATGTTTTACCCCCTAAATGACATTCAACATAGGTTTTATCCCTAGTGCCTCGTTGCAAAACTTGCCTTATTATATGAAAAACCCTAATGAACATGTCAAATTACAAAGGCAAGTAAATAAACTATTACACAAGGAATTTATACAAGGGAGTTTGAGCTCTTGTGCAATATTTGCCTTTTTAACAACTACAAAAGATGGATTATAAAGAATGTGTGTGAATAATCAAGTTATTAACAAGATTATAATCAAGTATTTTTTTTCTATTCCTTGATTGGATGACATATTAGATATGATGGGAAGAGCTTAGATTTTCTCTAATATTGATATGAAGAGTAGGTATCATCATATTAGTAATGTCTTTTAGCATTTTCAATGCACTAAGTACTTTATGATAATAATGACACATGTTCTTAGGCCTTTATAGGAAAATTCTTGGTGTTGTATCTTGATGATATCCTTATTTATAGCAAAACCAAGGAAGAACATTTAGATCACCTTATTCAAGATTGTACCATCCTAAGGAAGGAAAATTTGTTTACTAGGATCAAAAAATGTTTTTTCTTCATGAATCGATTGGTTTTTTTAGGGTTTATAGTGTTATGTAAAGGAATCTCTATTGATACCTAAAAAATCCAAGTGATTATAGATTGGTCTGAGCCTAAGAATATTCATGAGGTTTGTAGTTTTCTTGGGCTTGTGACATTCTATCATCTTTTCGTCGAGGGATTTAGCATCATCACGTCTGATATAACGAATTATTTGAAACATGGTAAGTTTTAATGGAGTAAAAGAGCTCATAAGACATTTGAAGAGGTTAAGAGGGAGATGATATAAGCCCAAATAATATGGCTTTTTGACTTCACTAAGATGTTTGAGGCATAATGTAATGCCTTAAAAGTTAGTATAGGTGGAGTACTTAGTCAGGAATGTCACTTTGTAGCGTACTTTACTTAATGAGGCCAAATAAAAGAACTTAACCTATGACAAAGAATTTTATATGGTAATTTAGGCCTTGTGCTATTGGCGCCATTATTTGCTATCATATAAGTTTGTCTACTCCAACCATGAGACCCTTCGTTATCTCAACTCCCAAAAAAAGTTAAACTACAGAAAAATCGTTGGGTAGAGAATTTGCAAGCCTATTCATTTGTATTGAAATATAAATATGAAATGGAGAATAAGGCGGCAGATGTCTTGAGTCACCATGTAACATTGTTATTCGTAAAAAGTGTTGAAGTTACTAGATTTAAGAGACTTAAAGAGTATAAATCTTGTCCAAAATTTGGAGAAATATACATGACATTTAAAGATGAGAGTAACCATATTATAAATGATTATTACCTCTATGATGGTATTTGTTTTAATATAACAAGCTTTATATCTCGAAGATTTCAGTACATGATTTTTTAGTGTGGGAGATTCATGTTAGAGGTCTTTCTTGACACTTTAAAAGAAATAAAACCATTGAAGAGGTGGAATGTCAATTCTTTTAGTTTAGCTTAAAAAGAGATGTAACTAAGTTGGTAGGTCAATGTTAAACATGTCGACTAACTTATCATTAAAAACAGAACACTAGTCTTACACCTCTTTACATGTTCCCACTTGTTCTTTGTAAGATGTAAGTGTGAATTTTATGTTTAGGCTTTCACGTATTGTAAAGAAGCATGATTCTACATTTGTGGTTGTCGATCGTTTCTCAAAGATGATCGATTTTATCAGTTGCACTAAGACCACAAATGCTTCTAAAGTTGTGAAACTCTATTTTAATGAGATTGTCAAGTTGTAGTCTTCCTCAAACTATAGTTTCAGATAGGGATGTTAGATTTATGAGTTATTTCTGAAAAACCCTTTGGCATATAGTGGTAACTAAGTTGAAATTTTCTAGTGCTTACCACCCCTAAACCGATGGTCAAACTGAGGTGGTTAATAGGAGTTTAGCCAACTTTTTGAGATGTCTAGTGCATGATCATAATAGAAATTGAGATTTAGTTCTTCCTATAAACCAGTTTGCCTATAATAGCTTTGTCAATAGGTCGATAGGCATGAGTTCTTTTGAAGTTGTACATGGTTACAAACTTAGGAGGCCTTTAAATCTTTTTCCCATGTCTCCTCATGCTAGGGTGTCTGAGTCAATCAAGTCATTTGCATGTAAAGATCACTAAGCAAATAAAGCGCAACATAAACTTCAAGTTGATTTATATATACAACACAACAAATTTAATGTTGGAGACTATGTTATGATACGGATTAAACCCGAATGGTAGACTTCAAGAACTAATAAAAAAGTACAGGCATGTAGTGGTGGGCCATTCAAAGTGCTACAATGGATTGGTCCAAATACTTCTGTTATTGATTTACCACTTGATTTTAACATTGGCTCCATATTTAACATTGAGGATCTAGTTGCATACAAGAAATCACATCTTATTTCAAATGATTCATTTGAGATGCCACCTAATTCAATTCTTAATAATTATATTGAAATATCTACCTTCACCATGATATCATCACAAAATAATAATATTGATGTTATTCTAGATGAACAAGTTGTTTTAATCAGGGATGGTGAAATTTAATGGTTTCTAGTTCATTGGATGGACCGACCTGATATAGATTGCACTTAAATTACTAAAGATACACTACAACAAATTGATTCAGATCTTTAGGAATACTATTAAAGTCATTCAGAGCTACATTCGATGGAGTCGAGTTTATTTAACTTTGAGAGAGATGGTGGGACACTAGACCCACACCATAGATTACATGAGTATATGGACAAAAACGACAAAGGATGACCCAGCTTGTCACTATTTGTTTAGGAGACTAATCCCATCTAAGCCTATTTCATTTTTTTTTTGTTTTATTTATTTAAGTTATTTATGTTAAACAATTTTAATTAATGGGTTGAGCCCAATAGTTTGATGTTTTAGAGTTATTCTATTTTTATGTTTTTTTTTTTCATTTTGTTAGATAATTTTGAATGATTGAATAAAAATAACAAACTATTCCTCATTTGAGTTGTCTTTTCTTCCAAGCTTTTGTTTCCTTATTTTTAATTCTTGGCTTCTTTATTTCTTTATTTCTTTTTTTTTTTTTAGTTTATTGTCTCGCATCAGAGAAGCCTACCATTGAATTATTTAATGGATTGTACCATGTATCAATTTAAGGGCGTTGACTTAGGAAACTCTTTCTACATGAGTATATTTTAATATTAGTTATTTACAATGACAAGTTTTGATGTAGAGATTTTGTTTTGTTGCTTATACTCATTAGGTTTCTTGTTTAATGATCAGTACTTGAGGATAATGCTCTATCTTACCAACAAATCCTTTTATGACAATATAACAGGATTTTAAATATGTTTAGACATAATAAAACAGTATGCATTACAATGCTTGCAAAGCCATTTTTATATCATATGATATTTCCAGTAGCAATAAGCTCAAAGTTATATGGTGACTTGACTTGACTTTGCCTGTGTCTACATTTATTCCACCAGATAGTTGTTGTGATGTCGTGATCATACAAATTAATAATCCTAACTTAAATAAACAAGATAGTATAGAGGAAGTAAGAGGTTGATCCCACGAGGAACATTTAATTCAAATTTTTATGCTATACGATATGTAATTGGGGGTTTTTGAGGTTATCAAGACTATAGCAGAATAAAATAATCAAGCTAAATTAAATCAATCAGAAAACTATCTAGAAAACAAACTTAGTTTCAAGTAGACGTCCACTTACAGAAATCAGAATCGATCATTGAAACAATACATCAATTTATATTCTAAATATTTATCCTTTCTTAACACTAGTTAGTTAACTGATTTGCCGTATGACTAACTCTAATCATCAAACAACCACAGTGTCTGCATTAGTAGTTTAATTGAATGACAGCCTTAAAAACAAGATAAGTTGATTAATCCAAACACATAACTATTTGCAGTACATGTTTGATTTGATCAAATGTTTTCCCTAACATTAATAATATAGTCCACTACGATTACTTAGTTGCTTCATAAGTTTATATATCAAAACTCCGGTTTTGATTGGAAACTTAGTAATAGATTATTTACAATAATAATTTAGAGTCTGTTCTAGTAATTAAAATAAACAATCATAGGAAAACAAACATATTCACATATAAATTAAAAAGAAAAGGTAAAATAAATCTCAATGGTAAAATAAATCTCAAAGTTCTTGAAATCCAAAGGTTTTTGTGTCCTTGTAACCAAGAAAAAGAACTTAACCTTACATGTCTATTGAAAAACTAATCAAAAGGAACAAAGAATGCATGATTTCGAGTTTTTAAAGGAAAAAGGTTTTCTTGTCTTTCTAGCCACCCCCTTTTCTTTCTCTTTCTTTTTATTTGATAGAAAACCCCAATCCTCCTTTCCTACAAAATAGTCATTTTTCAAGTATACAATTTACATTTAAGTATTTCAACAATTATTTTTCTAAAAAAAAAAAAATAGCCTTGCATAAAATCTTCAAACTTTGACTTTAGACTTAGAAGAGCTAAATTGCCGAAATAAAGACTTAGGTGTAAGTTTGGATGCTTTGAGAAATACTTTGAACTTATTTCTTCACAAAACCTTTCTGCTAACAGAATTCATGTGTCATCTTAGAAAAATCATTTATCTCTCATATGAACTCTTTTTCTATTGCAATTTGGTAGGCTGATAGATCTTCGAGTAATGAATCCAACAAAATTGAGTTTGCATCAAATAGACTTCTCTAGCTCAAAATATTCAAGTCGGAATGACTGACAGTCATCATTGGCAGAATACGAGATTTGTCTTTGAAGGCTGCGATTTCCATGCTCTTTTTCTTTTTATTTTTCTTGTCATATATGTATAGAAAGGTATGAATGTTAGCTTTCTAATGCCACTAGAATCATTTCATTTCAACCTCTAGAGCTCAAGCTCAACACAAAACATCGATTAGAGGTCAATTTATCAATTATCTTCAATTTACTTCTTTTTGAATCTTACATCAAAAAATGCCTTCAAAATATAAAACAACGAATATTAAGATATTTTATATATAAAACATAGGTAAAATACTATGTAAATATGTATACAACTATCAAATAATATGGTTGCATCAATAGCATGCAACAAACAATTCCTAATGTAGCAATGAAAACTGAAATCAAAGAAGGAAATTTTGAATTAACTGAGAAACTTGGAGCATGGCTCGCCTGTTTGATAAAACAGAATCTGAGAAAGTGGTTCTGGGGCAACCCAATTTACAACTGTGTTTGAGATATAAGAACACAGTTGTTCAACTGACAACGGAATACACTTTCAGCGGTGTTTGAGATATTATTCAGCTGACGACGGAATACACATTCAAAATGGTGGTTGTTCAGTCGACAGATTCACTTAACCCTATCATTAAGGCCTTATTGAGTTGGAAAAAGAGATGTACAGCACCACCTCTTCCAACATAGTCTTATCTTCTGCTGAAAAGGAGATTGGAATACTTCATTTTTTATTAAAAAGGAAATGTGCAACCATCCACTCTTCTCCATTGTTGTATCCAAAGAGTTCTGCAACAGAAATGAAGAATGTTCTCCAGTAAACAGTCCACTTAACAGCTTGATCTTTACCATAGGTTGACTCCATTATTGGCTTAATGGCAGCTAGGTTCCGGTCCATTCTTTTGAGCCACTCCTCACTGAGAGATTTCAATGTAAAAAACAATGAGATGATCCATTGCAACAACCGAGTAATTGATCTGGAAAGTTTTGAACTTCAAACAAAGCTTCTTAACCAAGAACATTATTGCTGTCATATGTGTGGAGTTTTTCATCCTTACCTTGTCTGTGAATAATGTTTCCCATTCACAAGCCAATGATCAACAATGGAAACATCTTCCTGCGCAGAGAGTTTTTAGAAGGGAGCCTTCGATAAGTGAGCAAATGAAACTCATGCAGCATTTGGAATTCTCTGGTGTTCTGATATGCTTATACATGTCAATTTCATGATTTAATATTGTATTTCATCATTTGGCACATCACCAGAAGCTTGGATTGAGATTTGAATCTAGAGACTGGTGCTTGGAAAGTAAAGCATGTATTTGACAATGAGATTGCAGTGCTGACCTGGAAATAAAGTAACAGATTTGCAGAAGGCATTGTACCTCCTGTGAAGAAATACCTAGTAATCCAGTCATCTTCATTAACATCCTGAATAGAAAGAGGTTGGAATGTAAGTTTATTCAAAATTTTCAGCTTCTCAATGAAGAGATGCTTAAGAATAGCTAATTTAAAACAATAATATGAATGAAATTGCACTCAACAAATTTTGAGCAGCTCTACCTCAAAGTGGTAAGCAAATGTCTTGTGACAGAAATAATGAACAAAATGAAGGCCATCTTGTTTCATCCACTTGGATATCTTGTTAAGAAGATCTCCATAATTCTTCATATGCTGCGAAAGGACAAATTCAATTTTAAACCAAGTCAACTTTGACCTTCACATCCCTAATGTAGCATGAAATGCACCCACCTCAAACATTTCAATGGAGTATATACGGTCATAGGATGCCTGCATTTCAAATGTGCTAATGTCCGCAACAATGATCTCCACATTCTGCAGCTGAAGATCCCTAAAGAAATGAAACCGAGAATATAACTATAAAATATAAAGTGGGCAATATTGCTATCAATCAGACAATACTAGATGTCTGAATCCAAAGTCAGACCCTACAAACACGTGCCAATATATCAGGTAGCATACCGGCACTGCTCATCAATGTGTACTTTCTGTGTTGTTGAATTGCAAATCCCAGTAATTTTACAGTTACTGTACTTTTGGGCAATGTATAAAGAGAGTGACCCCCAGCCACATCCAACGTCAAGGACAGAGTGTCCATCTTTTAACTGTGACCTTTCGCAGTACAGCTCCAACATTGCTTTCTCAGCATCTTCCAAGGTGTTCGATTTATCAGAAAAATAACAACAGCTGCACTAGTTCAAATACAAACCATATCAGCTCATAAAATATCAAAATTGATGACCTTCTACACACTAATTTGAAATGATTAAAGCAGAAATGCTGATCACTGGATTGTTTTTTACCCTCAATTTTTCGAACATTTCTCAAAAAATACAAACAAAAAAAGCATTTTTCATTTAACTTCTCCAGTTTTTCAAAATTTACCTATTTCCCAAACTTTTGGTTTCGAGTAGGTAGATAAAAAAAAGACAAAAAAATCATGTGCGAGTCAAAAAAATATAGGAAAAGACAAGATGATGAGCGAGAGAGTAAAGCAAAAAATATTGAAAAATCGAGAAGAAAAAAATGAAGAGTGAAAAAGAAAATGAGAGAAAGTGAATAACTAATCTAAAAACACTGAATCAAACTAAATTGAAAAAACCAAATCTAACCAAAGGGTTATTAGATTCAAGCCTGTTAAAAAGAGTTTATTTGGTTTTAATAAATATAAAACCGAACTGAATCAAACCAATCACAACCAATCAGTTTATTCTTTTATTCATTTTGGTTTGGATTAAAACTTTCAGAAAAAGAAATCAATTCGATTGAGCTTTTTGTTCAAACCAGATTTGAATAGATGCTTACCCTTAATTTTTGGTTAGTTATGGCATGTAATTCTTGACCTTGTAGCAGGCCTGTATTTGCTTGAGTTTGTACTAACTTCATTCAACCCCTTCCTCCGGGGAAAATTGACAAATTTGTTGCATGCATCACAGTACATACTATATAATTTAAAGCCCCAAATGTCAAAGATCTATTTCTTACTGATGACACTTCTATGAAAAACAAATTCCATTCCAATCATGATGCATGAACACACCTGTATTTGAGATTTTTCCCGAGGACCAGCTTAAAGAAAGAGGTTGGTAATTCATAATGTTGAGTTTTTGGCTTATCAGTCTTGATAGCTATAGGCATTTCTTTTAGAGCTGCAAACATAGGCACAAACATAACCATTTCACACATCAGGACAGATAAAAAGAGAAAAAGAATAATAATAATTCGATTTCTAATTTCTAATTTCTAAATTACTTTTAAATGAATTCATTCCTTGGCTTCGAACAAATTGTTCTTCTACTTCAAAGTTCATGACTTCCTTTTCGTCTCACCGTGAAATTTCTTATTGTTTTTCTTTTCACCTCTAATTCCAAACTGGGCTATTTATACTGGGATTTAATTTTTTATTTGATTCCTTTTTGTTTATTCAAATTCCAGAAATTTTCAAGTTCTTGGAATTTATAACTAAAAGGGTCCCAATAGGTAACTTGATTCCAATTCCCAACACAACCCACGGCACCATGTCCAAATCCCACATCATAATCAAGTAATCAGCACTATTAAAAACGTTGAAAATAGCCAACTCCACCTTAAAAAAATAATTCTTATTTGCAACCACCAAAAAAATAAATTCTTAATGAGGAGAAAATAAATTCTCTGAAACCAAAGGATGTGTCGTTTTAGCCTGGCCGTTGTCGTTAATGGCTTTTAGCAATGACTTGTTGCCGCCTGTGAATCACCCCAAACTCATAATTGCCTTTAAGTTCTAATTTGAAGACGTTTTGTTTCGCATAGTTTTTTTTCTATCTCGAGATGTAGAGACATGAATGATGAATGCAAACATATATATGAGGTTAGAAAAACTTACAATGAACGAATTGGAGAAGGTCAGCCAGCTGGAGTTCAGAGGATGTCTTGTAGCAAGAACGAAGACGGCCTGCCAAGAGCATGCGAGTGAGCCTCCTGATCACCGCATCTGGTAGCAAATTTCTTTCCAGAGATGCCAACATCACTTTCACCGTTGCTTCATAAGGCACCTGCATTAAACTCTCCATTTCAAGTAGCAATCTGCTACAGCTACAAGCTAGCTAAATACCTCTGTGCCAACACAGATTGAGAGCCGCACCCTCTAGATTGGATTCTGTGACTTCTCTTATCCTTGATGCTCTGAGCTCCATGTGGGGTTCCGTATAATGGGCTTGATTGATTTTTAAGTTACAAACGTTTTCTACTTTGACCCCTGGCTTTCACCTTTTTTCATTCAAGTCCCTTTTTAATGTGGGTAAAGCAGAAACTAATTTAATTAGATGGGATTTATTTAAATTAGGTTTAGTTTGATGGAGAAGAAATAATGACGTTAAAACGATTATTATTTACTATTTTGTATTAAATTTATTTTGACTACAAAGTTCTTAGATTTGAGAATTGATTCAAATTTGGTATTTTATGATTAGGATCAATTATACATTAATTCAAATTAAAAACAATCTTAATTCAAATTTGCTTTGAATTTTAGATAATGCATGCCAAAGCCAAACCTTCCTACCTACCCAATTTGATCACTAGATTTGACGGTTGGATTACCCTATCGAAGATCAAGTGTAGTTGACATTACAAACTAAAAGATTTGAAGTGTGATTATCTTGTAAATTAGATGGAGAAACATAATTTTATTTCCTCTTTTCTAATTCAAAATTCAAATATTTCATCAACATAATCTTAATTTGAGCTGAGTTTTAAAACAAATCAACCTAAAATTAAACAGTTTAATCCAAATAATGATTATTCACACCTTTCTTTTCTCTTTTCCCGGTTTTGGACTCATTTGGAACTTACCCTATGGTTGATCATTGGAAATTGAATTTTAATCACTATAAGTTAAACAATTTTATTGCTTTCTGAAGTTATTTTTCAGTAGTTTATTTGATTTATTTTCTTAAAAGTTAAAAAAGAATTGTTCTTTTGGTATGATGTGAGTAGGTTTTTTTCTTTAGGGATTGAAATGCGAAGTTGTAAGACTGATTGTATGTTTGTGCTTTCTTTGGGAGTTGCTTGTATTTCCATTTGCTAAGGTGAACTAGGTGGGTGTGGCTCATCTGAATTGGTTCTGTTAAACTCTAATCGATTGAATTGCGAGTAGTGATTTTTTAAACTCCCCCCCCCCCTTTTTTTTTTATTATGGGTTTTGTGTATTAGAATTGTGATCCAAGGGAGTCACAGCTGATATAATCAAAGAAGGAAATCTGGGTTGTCAAGATGTTCTGTTGAGGATTGGATTATGCATGAGAGGTTCTTTGTTTTGATGATGGCAAAATGGTGCTTTCGAAAGTTGGGTCTAGAAATGGTGACGGTCATGTAAGTTCGAATAGTGGTCAGTTGTTGAGAGACATTGAGGCAATAAGAAGAGCCCTATACTTGCATAAAACCCACAATAGGCTTTGATTTCCCCATCCAGTGTTCTATCTAAATCATTTGTTGGAATCAAAATCGAGTCTAAACCCAAAAAGTTTCAATTAAAACGTGTCATTTAAGGACAGGAAATCTTCATCGGCATGAATTGGAAGATGGAAAAGCTCACATTGGTTGTCAAGAGTTCAATATATGTTTCTTTCTCAACGTGCATTCCATTGAAGGGTTGCCGCCAAGTTTTAATGGTATCAATTTGTCTGTGCATTGGAAGACGAAGGATGTGGTTTTCCGGACACGTTCAGCAAAGGTTTTGAAGGGCATGGATGAATTTGATGAGACTTTGATGCATAAATGTTCCATATATGGTAAGTAGAAGTGAGCCTTGTCATGCAGCAAAGCATGAACCGAAGCTTTTCTTGATTTATTCTTCCACAGTTGGGATCCAGGTGTCGATAAGGGGAAACAATGGGTAGATGCATGCGACACTATTATTGCCACTGAATCTGGAGGAACTGGAGAGGGAGAAAAGTACTGGTAAATGAACTACAAGCTATAAGCTTGATGGCAAGGCTAAGGGTGCTCCTCTAAATGTTAGGTTTGGTTTCTCATTATTGAAGGACAATTTAGTTGAATCGACAAGTAATATGAGGGTCTCTGAGCTTGTAAATTTAGTGCATGATAGGACTTCAGTGGATCCCAAAACAGGTTTTGGGCAAACTAACAGTAATGGGATGCTTTGGCGAATTGAGAGTGTTCCTAGTGATTTAAATTGTCAGGAACTGGCACAATTCAGAAGAACTTGACACATTATCTGACCATAGACAGCAACTCAAACCAACTTTTCACTCGGAGTTTGAGTTTGATCTAGATGATCGTGGAGATGAGTATGATAATATTAAGTTTTCTGTTGCTGAGCAGGGGATAGAAATGTCTGAAATGGAACAAATGGAATCAGAACAAGATGTTATTCAGACCAGTGATGGTTCTGCAATTGAAACTATTAATGTGGATGAAATAATCAAGGATGCTGATATAGCCCTTGATGAGGAGACATAGTTTCTTTCAGAGGGAAATATTTTTCTTGGATTTGTAGATGAGGTTTTGATGGATGACTGCAAAAATGAAGAGAATAGTGTATGCTGGAAAGGCTCAACCGTGGAAGATCATGAAGAGAATAGTGTATGCTGGAAAGGCTCAACCGTGGAAGATCTGGAATCAGCCTTTAATAACCTGTTCATTTTAGAATCTGAAATAGAAAGTTGGAAGCCAGCTTGCTGTGAGCTAGTTTCTAGAGAACGAAAACTCGTGGAAACTAAATCAAGTTACAAGGCTAATAAAGTGGCAACGAAATCGCTCAGCTTGGATGAAGTTACCACATCTGTCGCAAGCAATTCTTTAAATGTGCTGGGAATTGATCATAGTCAGTTTGGGTCTGAGTTCAGGTAGTGATCCTGAGTCTCCTAGAGAGTGCTTGTTAAGACAGTTTAAGAAAGAAGCCATAGCTACTGGGAGCTTCATTATAGACTTGGATAGAAACAAAGAGCACGAAGAACCTGCCCTCAGTGCTCAAGCTTCATCTAGTAACGAGGAGCTTTCTGGGGATCTTGATTTGTCTTTGGTTACTCAGGGTTGCTGAACAGGAGCATCCGAGGGCAAGTCAATTGCTATGTAGAAGAAGGAAGGTTAAGGCACTTGAAGACTTGGAGACTGAAGCTTTAATTAGAAAATGGGGCTTAGATGAGGAGGTCTTTAATTGTTGAAATCATAAATGATATCACTCAACAATCATCTCATTTTTTACTAGTTATGAATAAATAGTCTGTCATGAATCATTGAATTTTTTGTAGGTCACTGGGGCTTTCTTTTGGACAAATGGTTTGTATTATTAGATCAATTAAATCTTCTTTCTCATGAAGTTATATTTCTTTTATTCAGGCTTGGCGTTTTGGAGTGGGTCTATATTTTTTCTGCAAATAAAAGACATACATTGTTGTAAAGCTAATAAATATGGCATGCATATAAAAAAGGTAAATTGAATGCAGGTTTGTTCTTTAAAGGGTGACAATGATCATCATTTAGTGTTTTACTAAACCAATAAGGGAATTCATATTCGTCTTAGTTAGTTTGTAATAAATCAGACTTTTATAGAATCTATATAATAACCATTTGCCACCCAAATATCCTGAAATTCAGGATGTTACATGTTGGGCTTTCCTTAATGCAATTTACAAGTGGTACATTACGTCCTAAAAATAGATTTTATTCATTAAGTGGATATAGGTAGGTGTTTTAGCTGGTCTTAAATGATCTTGGATTTGTCTAGTGGCAAACTTTATAAAGACAATATGGAGGTGTTACGAGGAATGATTAAGATATATATATCCACCATTACCGAGTAGATACTCGGATATGAGTTGGGTGTTTAACACATCTAAACCTTGACCAATTGTTATAGAAAAGACCATCAATCCTCTACCTAACCTAGAAGCTTATGTGTGCTCTCAAAAAAAAATTAAAGCAAGTGATGCACAAGGCATTAATCTATATTCAATATATAAATGCATACACAATATAAAAAATTAAAGTATAAAATGTATTCATGCTGATAATAAAAATATACAAACCAATAAGCAAAAATAATTTAACGCATAAAAGGATGTATGTTAAAAAAACAAAACAGAACAACAAATATAAAACACATTAATTAGACAAACAATAAAACTTAGCTAACAAAGTTTCTAGTAAGTTACCATTTTATTACATGTATGTAGCGTCGCGATGAACATCCTCTAGGACTAGGATTTTTATGGTTATAAGTAATAAAAAGAAGAAAAAATTCTTTATCTTTATCAGTAAAAAAAGATGGAGTTGTGGCACTATCATAAGCCATTGAAGTTCGAATTTTTTTTCTAGGTACAAAATCTGCAGGACTTTAATTACGTGGGTTTCATTCTCATAGCTGTTGAAGTTGCATACGGCAGTTTACCTTGTAATTGGTAGGGTGGCGGGGGCAATTTACCGCGAACACCAATTTTTTTTCATGGTTTTTCAAATTTTTTAAAGCTCAGGCTGCTCAAATTTGTGATAGGTTGGATATAATGTCTGCGTAGATTGAAAGAATGATTAAAGTTTTTTGTTTTCTCTTTCAAATTTTAAGATTATATATAGCTCTAATTTATAAAGAAAACTTTATAATTAATTTTTATTGTTATGAAAAAGAAGCTATAAAAATATTTAGACAATCTATATAACTAATTAAAACCAAATTAAATTAAAATTTTAAATTATAATTGAAAAAGAAATATAAAAATAACTAGAAAAATAAAATAAAAATTATGAATAATATCTCATAGGTTAATTTAAACACGTTCTTGTCTTTGCTTTCAGTTGATTATAGCTAACTGAATATCATATAAAATTATAAATAATATCTCATAGGTTAATTTCCAATTATATTATAATTTTTTTGTTCCAACAAATATATTTTTATGTCATTGTTTTTTAAATAAAAACATACTATAATTTGAAAAAAAAAAAACAAGTTTTAATTAAAAAAAATCATGACTTTATTATTTTTAAAGAAATGTATAAAAAAAATAATTAATTTAATAAAATTATATAAAAAATAACAATGAAAAAATAAGAAAATATTTATATTTTATTTTTAATGAATATTCATAAATAAATTTTAAAAAGTCTAGAGCTTAAATTCATTCATAATTATTAATATTACTATAAAAACTACAATCTTATTAATCATATTAGGATTTCATAATCTAGGAAGTTCCTCCACAAACCTTTTCTTTGATCAAGGTTTTATTTTAAGAGACTGTTTGTCTTTGTGTTTGGTGTAAATTTGAAAAAAAAAATTTTTTTTTGTTAAAATTGAGTTCGGTTTGTACTTTTTGGATCGTTTTGATGTGATGATGTCAAAAATAATTTTTTAAAAATGAAAAAACATCATTAACATGTATTTCGGCACGAAAAGCTATTTAAAAAGCATATGATATTTTTCAAGCTTCCAATGACGGTAGAGTTAAGTATTGGCTGGCCAACGGCACGATATTGAAAAAGAAAAGAAAAACCCACATTATTGAGAGTAGAACCCACAATTAAACTAAAATTATACCTGCCGACGTGGATTATCGTGACGGTTAACACCCCGAATTTATTTTTTTATGGAAGAGCACAGCTTGTACGGTCATGATTGTTTGATTAGCCGGCATGACGCTTGTTTCTAGTTCTAGGTATTAAAAAACACAATTCCTCTCTAAAAAAACCCTATTAGACTGTTTTTAAACTCTTGCTGAGCTGACCTCTTTTTTTTTGTTCTTTTTTTTTTTTTCTTTTTTTTTTGCCCCTTGGATGGACAACATGCTAAGATGAGCTCAAGGACGGCACCGCATTGCACCAGTTAAGAGCATGGATGGATTCCACATGTGTATACGCACACACACACAACAAATGAAGTGAGGTTTCACTGTTTATATAATTCCACAGATCATACTAAGAGTGAAACAAATTAATATATAATTTTAATTGTTTTGTTACCACATGTATATATTAGCTCAATGGTTAATATGCGTGACTTAAGATAAGGTTGCGTGTTTGATGTATACATGGAGTAAAATTATTTTCATTCCATAAACAAGTGAAACATGTTAATATATTCTCTTAATTGCTTGGTTAATAAATACGTGTCGTAGTTTAGTTGTTAGTATACATGGTTTAAGATGAAGTCATAGATTCGATCCATAATGAAAGCAAGATTGATTAAATTCCATTGATAGCAAACAATCTATTTTTTTTGTAATTTTTTTTTTTTTAAAAAATAGACATGCTTCAACTTTTTTTAATAAGTGAATGATTTTTTATTAGCTATTTAAGTTTTTTAGTCCCTTTTTATTTTTATTTTTTAGCTTTTTTTTTTTCAATCCAATATTTTAATATAATATTTTATCTTTCAGTATTTAATTGATAATAAATCATTTTTTTGTTTTTTATTATATAATAAAAGTTTTTTAGCTCTTTTTTAATGATCTTTTGTTTTTTTTTATAGTTCCATCATTTATTATGAGTTTTTATTTTCTTTGAGTTTTTCTACCTTTTTTTATCTTTGTTTTTTTTTCAATTTTATTTTTTAATATAAGTTTTTTATTTAATTTTATCTTTCAATATTAGGTTGATGAAAGATCAATTATTGTTTTATATCATATAATCATAAACATTTGACCCCTTTTTTACCTTTTTTCGTTTCAATTATAGCCTTTAATATGAGTTTTTTTTTTAATTTCCTTGGGTTTTGGCCTTTTTTTAATATATTTTTTTTAATTTTATCATTTAATATAAATTTTTTATTTAATTTTATTATTCAATATTAATTTTTTTTTATTTCCCTTTAAACCTACCTAACTAATAAATAAGGTTTAAAACTAAAGCTAAGGGTCAAATTTTTTCAAGTTTTAATTGTTATACAAAGAGAACCGCAGCACTAGTGTGGACAATAAATTAACAAGTTGTTTCCTAAAACATGATTTGAAAGTTCCATTGGGATGGATAACATTATTTCATCTCTGTTTTTTTTTTCTTCAGAATCACCATTTGGTTACACATTAAAGAATAATTTCATACAGGGAACAGTGGGTGTCAAGATACTAATCTCACAAGATACACCTCACATGCCCCTTTAAGTGAATCTTGGGGTAGTCTAAAATAACACCCAACAATTAAAAAAACAGTGAATTATTGAAGCAGGTTGTGCTTTCAGCTCGCAGGGAGCCACTCTAAGCTTTATAAATAATAATAATTATTATTCAGCTAACATGCCCATTCTTGGGGTCCTTAATTTCATGATTAAGGAAACTATTTCATTATATTCATAGGTCATTGGACTTGCAATAAGTTGGTAGAGAAATTAGAAAACCTGTACAAGTTGAAAAATGGGAATCTGCATATCCTCTGCATCTTCTGGGATACACCAGGCAGATGATGGCCTTGAAAATGTCATGCATGTCCAAGAAAATATTGTTTCTCACGGAATTGAGAGGCTTGGTTCTCTTTACTCTAAAGAAGGTAGCAAAGGAGTGAATCAAGACGCTGCTATTCTTCACCAGGTTGGTTGATTCTACTTATCCTTCACTAGATCTCACCTTCTGTTCTTATAACTTTTGTTGCTGATTGAAACCTTTTCTATTTAAAGGGCTATGGAATGGAACATGGAGCTTTCTGTGGAGTTTTTGATGGGCATGGAAAGAATGGTCACACAGTGAGCAAGATCGTGAGAAATACGTTGCCATCGCTCTTGCTCAATCAAAAGAATGCTTCAGCAAAGACGAAGACTGTTAGAGATCACAGCAATGAGAAAGCAGATGATGGTTTAGCACCAAGCGAGGGTTTCCATAAATGGAAAGAGGCTTGTATCAGTGCCTTCAAGGAGATGGACAAGGAGATCAAGCTTCAAGGAAGTCTAGACTGCTCTTGCAGCGGAGCCACTGCAGTGGTCGTTTTAAGGCAGGTAAGAAAGCATGCTGGTTTTGGTTTGAGCAAACAAATCCCTATTTTGGTCACGTGTAAAGGAATGGTGTTTATTTGTTTATTTTCTCATTCTTATGTTTGTTATTTGGAAAAATGAAAACAGGGTGATGATCTTATTATAGCAAATCTTGGAGACTCAAGAGCAGTGTTGGGCAGAATAAATGATCAGAATGGAATCATGCCTGTTCAATTAACTACAGATTTGAAGCCTGGAGTGCCAAGTAAGGCATCCTTTCTTCTCAAGTAGAAGGTTCATGATCCTATGCAAACTTATCCTCTCACTCATTTTTTAAATGGGGTCCTCTTATAATCCAGGCGAAGCAGAAAGAATAAGGAAATGTAATGGCAGAGTACTTGCACTAAAGGAAGAGCCACACATCCATCGAGTCTGGCTACCTCATGAAGATTCTCCAGGCTTAGCCATGTCTCGAGCTTTTGGAGACTTTCTCCTAAAAAATCATGGCATAATTTCATTACCAGACATCTCTTATCACAGAGTAACTCCCAAGGACCAGTTCATTGTCCTTGCATCGGACGGGGTAAGCAACCGACTCAACACAAATATTGTTGGTGGAATCTTTTTTTTTTTTCAATGGTGAAGTAATAAGTACTGATTTGCGTCTTGCCTCCTGATTCTTAGGTGTGGGATGTGCTTAGCAACAAAGAAGTGGTATCCATAATTTCGACAGCAGATGGTGAACTGGCTGCAGCAAAGTCAGTGGTGGAGGCTGCTACAGCTGCATGGAAAAGGAAGTTTACTTCTTCGAAAGTGGATGACTGCACGGTGGTTTGCCTCTTCCTACAAAAGAGAAAACAGCAGTCTGACTTCATCTTTTAGCCAATGTCTTGTAATAGTTGAGCACTGCCCCTCTTTCCTTTTTAGTGCAGCTTATGTTCATAATGCTGTAATACTGCCAGCGATTTTCAGATTTCTCATTGAGAAACCTTGAGAACCGAGTATATAGTATGCAGTGGGCACAAGAATCGTTGAAAATGCAGAGAGATTTTACAATAATCAACAAAACAACAGTGAACACTTTGAGAACCGAGTATTAAAGTATCCAACGATATAAGTTGAAGTAATCCCCAAAAAACTCGAAAATCACATGTCGACCAATCTCATCCCAACGCTTTATTATGTGAACCAGAATTTCTCCGTCCGTATAGTCTCATGATGGGTTCAAGACCCGTATATTTTTCTGTATTTTCATCCGAGGCATGCTCATTTAGATTTCAGACATAAGTTGGCCTTTACTATTTAAAGAATGTAAGGCAAAAGGAAATGCATCCTTAACAATAAGATTAAATAGTTGTTTTTTAAATTGAGGAAGAAGAGAGGGCATTCTATGTTCAAGAAGTACACAGTTGCAAGTTAAAAACGGACAGCCTATGCGCAAACTCTCCTTTCATAAACTAGAAAAAGATCCTGTCAAAGTCTTAAAGGGTATTTTTGTATCCCCACACAGCCGAGTGCAAAATTGCTACCAAGGTTGGTCCATGCGTTCAGAAATCATGCTTCACTTTTGAGATCATCTCCAAGCAAGTCGTCGTATGGAACAGGTACCCTGATCCACTCATGCACAGATTTGCGTTTCTCATCAGCACTAGACTGTTCGTTCTGATATTGAGATGCAAGCTCATTTTGAGAACCATCAGGTACACTGGCTGGCGCCTCATCAACGAAAACAATTAAAGGCAGACCTTTGAGAGGAACCCTCATTGTCTTGCTCCGTTTCTCGCCAAACATTTTGTTTCCTAAATTGCTTCTGCAAGAGAGGATCAGATAGACAGATTGTTAGCATTCAGAAAGAAGATGGAATGTAACACAAGCGGAGGCACAGTGTGATACAAAGATCAGTAACATGCGTTGAAGTGGCTCAGATACAGTGACATGAAGGATGTAATTTATACATGGTTGTGTTCACGCCAAGGCATGATCCCAAATTTTGCTTACTTGCTGGAACAAAACAAAGTTCATTAATCAGATGCATTCACACACTCACCGCTCAAATTCCCCTTCGCCTTTTCATTATCTCTATATAGGCCACCGGTTCTCTTGTTTTCATGGTATTCAATAATATCCCGCCACCTGTTCGAAAACGTCTTCCATCAGCTGTCATCTGCCCTCCACAAGACTGGATTGCATCCACCTGAAACTTCCATTATAGCATGCATATCCCAAAAAAGAAAGATCCAAAAGGAACAAACAGAAACATAGCAAACACTTGCAAAAAGGATCAGGAAGAGAAAATGGAGTGGCAGTAAAGCAAAAAATATTCTTTCAATATACAAAATAAAAGGTAGCACAGGAACAGAAATGGTGTTGTAAATTACCATCAAGAATGCAAAGCAAGAAACTAGTAGAAAAAAAAAATAACTATCAAAATATGTAAATTAAGGAATTATTGTTTGCCAACAACCAAACAGTTGGTCAACAGCATAGTAACTATCTAAAGCAGTTTTGGCTAAGGATCTATTAGGAGTGTTTATTGGGTCTATTCTAAGACCTAAAACAAAATGGATCTAAGAGGAGTTCAATAGTCTACGTCAAAAAACTTGGGTTAAAAATGTTTAAATGTACCTCTTTGAACCTGTCTGCTTTTCAGATCATATTTGAAACTACAAGAGGAGTTTGGATGCAATTTCAATTTGGTTAGAAAGTAGACATATTTACCATTATGACAATATATGGCAGGCTCGCTAATTCATCTAAAGAAGAGAGAACAACATGCATAAATTTAAGCCTATAATATATTAGCAAAATGCAAAATTTTAAAAAAGACATTGTTTCCTTAAAAGTTATGGATTTCATTCACTACAATGAGTCATTAATGCTTTGAAAACTTATGTGGAAGCCTTTGGGTTACTTATTTTACAAGAATTTCATATCAAACAAGAAGAATTAATTAATCAAAAAACTAATTCTTATTTTACAAAGCATTAGATGTTTTGTTCGGAATGGATTTTTCAACAATTGTTTCTCTTGAGTATTTTTCACTATCATATGCGGCAAATGGTGAAAAATAATTTTGATATATTTTTTATTTTATTATTTATAAACTTTATTTTAATAAGCTTTGAATTTATTTAAATTAGATGCATGTCTGACCCATTAGCATTAGGGTACAAGGGTACTACATATGAAATTTGAGGTTGTTCAAATATCATTAGGTTTGAGTTTCAATTCTAGTGATTAAAATTGTGTAACAGGTCAATGTTGCATCAAGTTGCAAAAAAACATGTTTACAATTGTTTGTGTTAACCTATTCAGTGTATTTATGTTATGTTTGAGTTATTTAAGATTTAAATATGTGTTTTCATTCATTTTTTCTTCTGTTTCATTTAGAGTTTTTATATCATTCATATTTCGTACGAATTCACTTTGCTACTTATGAGATCATAATCATTGTTTTTTTTTTTCAGTATTTTATTGATTCTTTTTTCATGTTATATATATTTGAATTGCATTACGATAGTTATTGACTTTGATTCATTGATTTTCAGTTTTAAATAACCACAAGAAGGTGAGTCAAGAGGTAAAAGGCATAGTGAGAACAATTGAATGAAAAGCCTTAAATTGTGTGAAACACAAGAGTTGCAAGAATATGTTTTTCTTGCTAATAATTAGTTTTTACAAATTCAATGATGTATGGAAATAATGACTCCTCGACACCGAAAATGGATAACACCTTTCAAATGCAAGCTTTCGTCCAACAACTTAAGTTGCTAACTAAGGTGATGAAAGATATGAAAGACGAGTTGGTTTCAACAATACAATAAAATAGTGGGATGGATGGATTGGAAATGGGGGCTAATTGGAGAAGAAACATTATCTGAAGGGCCGTAGAAAATGTTAAAACTAAATTTATTGATTTCATGAATGAAAACACAAATGTAAATGATGATGAATATAGATCGATTTCGGTATAATTAGAGCCAAAAGAATGTTAGATTTGACCAGGGTGGAACTTTTAGCTAGAAAGAGAACATATTTCATATATGTTGCCATGTACAAAATAAAGAGTGTAATTTGATTATAAATAATTGAAGTTGGGCTAATATAGCTAGTATTATCCTTGTTAGTAAATTGAACTTGTATATGATTAAGCATGATAGACTTTATAGGTTGCAATTGTTGAATGATGTGGTGAGGTGAAAATGATTAAACAGGTGTTGGTTTCGTTTTCAATTGATAAGTATATTGATAAGGTTCTGTGTGATGTGTTTCCAATGCATGCAAGTCACATCTTGTTGGGGATATCTTGACAATTTAATAGGAAGGTTAAGCATGATGGATTTAAAAATAGTTATTCTCTTGATAATGATGGAAGGACATACACACTTGAATCATTGTCACCTAAATAAGTTTATGAAGACCAAATGAAATTCAAAAAGAAAAGTTAAGATGAAATGGTAATACATCAATGTAAGGTTGTGGTTACCATGCAAGAATATATACGGAAATGGTTAGTACAAAATACATATCTGAAATTATTATCAGCTACTATTTTCATACAATATTGTTGAAGGAAACAATTGACAAAAAAAAAATATTTAAAGGCTTTAACAAGACCAATTAAAGCTGAAACGAGAAAGTAAAACTAATGAGACAAATAAATCATTTGAGTTCATGAGTTTAAAGAGTGAAAATAAAATGAGTTTGAAAGAAAAAATAAGAGATGAGAGAAAAGACTTGAATTTGGCTAAGGGAGAAAAAAAGTTAATTGAGCAGAGTGGAGAGAAGAAAACAAGGATGATAAAAGAAGAGAGTGTAGAAAATATAAGTACATTTTAATTTCTATCCAAAATAGAGCAAGATCAATAATGCTTATTTTTTCTTGCATGCTTATGATTTTACATGTATAAAAAAATATATTTGAACACTAACAATTTTCATTATTTTATTCCTAATGTTGCCATATCTTTGTTATAAGATTTTAAGGATTATATAAGACAATCAAATTTGGATTTGAGCTTAATTTGTTCTTATACATAGCTTTACGCCAACAAGCATAATTTTTGATCCAACCTAAATTAAGCTAAAAGTTTTCCAAAAGTTTTCAGATATATTTTTTTATCTTTAGTTAAAATTTTAGGACAATCAGAGTTTAGTAATGTTTTATAATAAAAGGTCAAAGTTGTTGTTCAAATCTTGCAATGTATTTCCTGATGAGATCCATAGTGGTTTGTCATTGATAAAAGGGTGTTGTCATAACCCAAATTTTAACTTATTTGCATTTAATTTAAGTTTCAAAGATGATAAAAAAAATATATATATATATATATATATCTTAAAAGATTAGAGATTGATTTTGATTAAAGTTGTGATTTGTTGACTTATGGAAAACTAGAGACTATAGTATGTGTTTGCTCTCTTTTTTTCATTAATCTTCAATCTGAAAAAGATCATAATTTTTTAGTTCTTTTAATTTTTTTAAATTTTAAACAAATTTAATTTAAAAAAGATAGATTTTGTGTTTGTTTGATACTTCAAAACTTGTGCATAATAAATACAACCCTATGCGGGGGAGCCAAAAACAAAAGAAAAAACAAGTGTCCACACTTTTCTCTCTAGCTCATACACTCTTCTTGATGGGGGGGAAAAAAAAAAAAAGAAGAAAGATACTAGCCTTTATCATCTCTTCCGTTCAAGCACTCTAAAAAACAACCCTTCTTTTCTCATCCCTCTTACCAACACCATAGTCCCAGCTCCTCAACCATCATCAGCATGCACCAACAATGTCATCTTAAGCTCTAGCAGCATCACTATGGTCTCAATTGAAGCAGCCCACCTATGACAATTGCACGCCCTCAGCCCAAATGTGAGAAGTTCTTATCCACTGTGACTAGCTGCTCCACATCTCAATCGACACTGCTTCATCTCTCTTCTCCCCCCATTTTAGCCATGAGAACCAGCACACAAGCCAACTCACCAGTCTCTTGTACCAGCTCCAACAACTGTGAGCAAGCTTAAGCCAATAATAGTAGAGAGGTTTCCTCCATCTCTGTCATAGGTCACACTTCTTTTCCTCCTCACTAAAAGCACCAGTCGCCTGCACCAACTACACCCCTACACTTCCAGCAGCAACCTTCTCTTCTCAACAGCGGCAACACTGATTTCAGTAACTTAAGCAGCAAGCACTGTGATCAACAACAACAGTACGGTGAGCAGTTGGGATCTCCTTCTTAGCCACGCTAACCTCCACTTTGAGCCACCAAGAATGCCATCAGTAGCGTCACTCCCTGGCCAGGCAGGCCCCCTGCTCTTTACCTTATACTTTCTTTATTTTATTACATGCAGGACATGAATTAATTCACATCTTGCGACTGCCGACATTTGCCAGCAATGGGGTAAAAAAAATGAAGAAACTATTGGGTCTTTAGTAAAACTCAACTAAACCGAGCTACTTTTTGGGCCTCGTGCCTAACCAGCCAGCTCCCCTATATTTAGATTGTGTTTGGGCAAACACATTTATATGACTTTCTTTTAGTTTTTAACTTATTTTTATTTTAAAATTTAGTCAAATATTTTTTATTTTGATATCAAGTCTTAGTAAGACTTGTGAACTCATCAAACTCTCATTTGATTGTTTCCTTTAAAATAATTGGCATGCCATATTATCCAAGACTTTAATCTTTACACTTCTTGTAAATCTTATATTGATTTATTTAAAGAACGATTACTGAACATACGAGAAATCCTTTGACACTAGATAGTCACCTACCTATTGATGCACTTAACGACTAAAACCTATCTCTTAGGTTATACCCCGTGTAATCTCATTATAGCAAGCCTAATATATGACATCTTGAATTCCAAGACCATTGGATAACAAATGGTCATCACATACAAATTTTACAAAAGTAAGACCTAGATTAAGATTGTGTTTAGGCAAACACACTTATATGCCTTTCTTTTAGTTTTTAACTTATTTTTATTGTAATATCTAGTCAAACATTCTTTATTTTGATATCAAGCCTCAGTAAGACTTGTGATTCTGTGAACTTATCAAACTCTCGCTTGATTGTTTACTTGGAAATGATTGGTATGTTAGTCTGATATTATCCAAGACTTTAATCTTCACACTTCTTATAAACCTTATATCAACTTATTTAAAGAACGATCACTGAATATACGAGAAATCCTTTGACACTAGATAGTCACCTACCCATTGATGCACTTAACGACTAAAACCTACCTATTAGGTTATACCCCGTGTAATCTTATTATAGCAAGCCTAATATATGGCATCTTGAATTCCAAGACTATTGGATAACAAATGGTCATCACATACAAATTTTATAAAAGTAAGACCTAGATTAAGATTGTGTTTGGGCAAACACACTTATATGCCTTTCTTTTAGTTTTTAACGTATTTTTATTTTAATATCTAGTCAAACATTCTTTATTTTGATATCAAGCCTCGATAAGACCTGTGATTCTGTGAACTTATCAAACTCTCGCTTGATTGTTTACTTGAAAATGATTGGTATGTTAGTCTGATATTATCCAATACTTTAATCTTCACACTTCTTATAAACCTTATATCGACTTATTTAAAAGAACGATCACTGAATATACGAGAATATCCTTTGACCACTAGATAGTCAGCTACCCATTGATGCACTTAACGACTAAAACCTACCTATTAGGTTATACCCCGTGTAATTAATCTCATTATAGCAAGTCTAATATATGGCATCTTGAATTCCAAGACCATTGGATAACAAATGGTCATCACATAATAATTTTACAAAAGTTTGAATTCACCTATTTGCTTTTAATTTAATTTTCAAAGGATAAAAATTAGATATTAAAATATCAGAGATTGATTTCAGTTAAAAGTGTGATTTGTCAACTTGTAAAAAACTAAGGACTATAACATGCTTTTGCCTCTCTCTTTTTCCCTTGATTTTTAGTTTGAAAAAGATCATCAGAATATTTTCATTTCTTTTAATTTTTTTAAATTTTAAACAAATTTAAATTTAAAAAAAAAAGTTTGTATTTGTTTAAAACTTTAAAACTTTTGTATAATAAATACAACCCTAAACCATAGATAATAAAGAGAGCAAAAAACAATAGAAAAAAAAAAAAAAAGCCTAAAACAATTTTTCCACACTTTTCTCTCGAGCCCATGCACTTTTCCAAAAAACACACAAAAACAACCTAGCCCACGTCTTTACAAGAGGGAGCCAAAAAAATAATAAAAGATAAAATAAAATAAAATAAACAGATACTAGCCTTCATCATCTCCTCCCGTTCAAGCAACTCTAAAAAACAACCCCTCTCTTCTCATCCCTCTGACCAACACCATAGCTACCATCCAATAAGAACACCACCAAGCTACCCATCACTCACAACGAGCACAGCCATCACCGATAGTCGCAACTCCTTAACCACTGTGAGCATGCACCAGCCATAGCAACAACATCATCTTCAGCTCCAGTAGTATACTATGGTCTCCATTGAAGCAGCCCACCCACGACAATTGCATGCCCCTGGCCCAGTCATGAGAAGTTCTTCTCCACCGTGTCCAGCTCCTCCACATATCAACCGACATTGCTCCATCTCTCTACTCTCCCGTGATAACAGCTCCAACCAGCAGCCTCGTCCAGTAGCTCCTCCCATTTCATCAGTGAGAACCAGCACACAAGCCAACTCACTAGTCTCTTGCACTAGCTCCAACAACCATGAGCAAGCTCAAGCCAGCAGCAGTAAAGGGGTTTCCTCCATCTCGACCACAAGTCACACCTCTTTTCCTTCTCACCAAAAGCACCAGCCACAACCCTGCACTTCCAGCAGTAACCTTCTCTTCTCAGAAATGGCAACACTTATTTCAACAACTTAAGCAGTAGCCACCGTGATCAACAACAGTTGCGCCATGAGTAGCTGGGATCTCCTTTTTAGCCACGCCAACCTCCACCTCAAGCCACCAAGAACGCCATCAATAATGTCACTCCCTAGCCAGGCAAGCCCATTTCAACCTCCTGTTTTTTTTTTTTTTTTTTTTTTTCTCGTCTTGCTACTAGTTGCATTTGCCAGCAGTGGGGTAAATTGGGCTGGACCTTCAGCCTAGGCGTGTGGGCTGGGTCCAGCCCATCATAAAACTAAAGAAACAACTGGACCTTTAGTTGGCCCAACTTAACCAAACTAGGTTAATCTTAAGCATTTGGCCCAACTAGCCAACTCCCCTAAGCTAAGGTTGTGTTTGGGAAAACACATATGCCTTTCTTTTAGTTTTTAACTTGTTTTTATTTTGATATCTAGCCAAACATGTTTTAAGAAATTTTTAGAAAATTCCAAAAAAAAATATCAGGGACATTTTGAATTTATTTATGGGTCCCTTGCGTGTACACATATGCCTTTCTTTTAGTTTTTAACTTGTTTTTATTTTGATATCTAGCCAAACATGTTTTTAAGAAATTTTTAGAAAATTCCAAAAAAAAATATCAGGGACATTTTGAATTTATTTATGGGTCCCTTGCGTGTTTTTTTCAACAATTTTACTTAATATTAGGCCATAAACTTATAATATAAGACACAAATCTAGTATAAAATATATACTTGTTGTTCTCTGAAATTAAAAAAAAATACTCCCTCATTGCACCCCACACACACACACACACACACACACACACACAAAATATATGTTTTGCTTTCAATGCATATTTTATATACTAACGTCAAAGTCATGAACATTCATATTCACTAATACCATAATTGAAAATATTTTTGGTATTTACTAACATCAAAGTTAGGAATATTAGACACTAGAATTGAAAATTATTGTAAGCTTCAATATTAACTGATGTCAAAGTCAGGAATATCATACATTTTCTTCATTTAATATTTACCAACACCAGAGTTAGAAGTATTTGTAATTAAATATTCACTGATGTCAGAGTCAGGAACATTATAAGCAGACCATCAGTAGTATAATACAACAAATCCTTAGCAATTTAAGACAAAACCAACGATGCAGCCTACCTCAAATAAGATGCTAAAAGGGTGATAGTATCTTTCTTTTTTCATAATTAGTCTTGCATCATATAATTTTTATTGACTAGTTAGGGTTCCTAGTAACCATAATACAAGGTAACAACTTCTTAAACTACATCTTTCTCTCTCTAAGAACAAAATGCCAAATTATTTTTTTTCGTGAAGTTTTAAGGTCATCGCAATGTCGGGTGCAATCAACAATAGTTTGGTAAAGTATAGACATCCTATCCCTAGACTTATTGATATTCTTAATGAGTTATATATGACTCTTATGTGTTTAGTACGATTGACTTGAAAATTGATCATCGTCAATAAAGATGAAAGAAGAGGATGAAGGGAAAAATTGATATATGGCAGGCCCACTAATTTATCCGGACAAGAGAAAATAACATGTTTAAAGTTGGGTCTATAATCTGCTAACAAAGTGCAAAACATAAAAAATATTATTTTCTTAAGAGTTATAAATTCATTTCACTTCAAGGAGTTCTTAATGTTATTGGGAACTTATGTGGCGGCCTTTGAGTTACTTATTTTGCAAGGATTTCATATTAAATAAGAAGAATTAATTTGTTAGAAATTAATTCTTATTTTACAAGGCATCAGATTTTTGTTCAATAAGGGTTTTTCAACAATTATTTCGCTTAGGTATTTTTTACTATCATATACGAAAAATGGTGAAAAATAATTGACTATTTATTTATTTATTTTATTATTTTTAAACCTTATTTTAATTAGTTTGGACTTTATTTATATATGGTGCATATTTGACCCATTACCATTAAGTTTTTATTTTAATTTCAAGTGTATAAATACTCTTTGTAAGGAAAAAATATAAAGACTTGATAATATTATTAATGCTGAATTTATTTAGCTTGTGTGATAGAGATTCTCGTATTTTTTGGTTTTTGAACGAACTAAATTGACTATAAAAAATTAATTTGCTTCATGATATCTTCTTTATATTTCTCGTTTGAGAATTGATATTTGTAGGATGATGATTCTTATCCCAATTGTATTGGTACTTGAAATAGGTTTTCATTGTATTATATTTTTATCATATTTATTTTAGTTTTTCATGATTCATTGTTAATTTTAGTATGAGCTGCATAATATGAATACGATATTCATATCATTACTTTAAACAACCAATACTCATGAGAATGGCGACACTATATGTTAAGAGCACAAAGTTGCAAAAAACTCCTCAAAGAATTATAATCAAGAACTTGATACGCTTATCATATAAAGAGCGTGTAACTTAGTTTAGAGAGCGGGAAAAAGGCGCTGTCAAGAGTAGGAAAAATATTTTTCTAATTTTTTAGAGAACATTTGGGAAGTTGAAATTTTGTTGACAGTCTCAAAATGCATACCAAGTCAATAAAATTTTAAAAAAAAAAATTGATGAAGTGGTTCAGCCAAGTTGTATCTCATCTCAGAGCACAATATTTGAAACGGAAAAATAGCTTCAACAATGAAATTCTGCAAGGGTATGGAAACAACATACAACATCAGATATTACGAAAGGCCTTAAATAGATTAGACAAGCATTGATGGCTTAGGCCAGTCCAGAATCATGTACATCCTCATCCATACCTTTCCTGTCTACTAGCAAGTACATCTTGCTTGCCCAGTTGCCCATTACCAAAATGAATGGTGGCTTGTTTCAAGATATTAACCCTATGTAGAACATAAAGGAAGCATGTCTAGGTGGTAGGATAGATTGTCATCGGAAAGCACCGTGTGATGTCTAGACTGACCATATGAATAGCCAGTCCATGTACAAATCAGAGAAGTAAAGATACAGACTACACATGGGATTGTGGCCTAGTGGTTGAAGGGACTTGTTCCCTTCCTTCACACCAGGATTCAAGCCCCACTTGTGTATGCATGTCACCCCCGCGGTGCCTTACATGCTCACTGGGCTTGCAGGATGTTCAGTGAGCCCGGGGATTAGTTGTGGTGCGCGCAAGTTGGCCAGAACAACATTTAGGGAACGTATCGAAATGTAACATGTAAGAATCTGCAAAGCAAAACAACATTTCAGTTGAAATGTAAGATTACATGTAGACGCTTGAAAAAGAAGAAATCCTACATGTTATCTACCACTGTAGGTTGTTTTGGGGTTTTTGCATTGAGTGATCTTTGAAAGAGGTAGTGTCCTTTATTCACCTAAAAAAGATTGTTTGATCTATAATCAGTAAGATTGATCTCTTTTGCTCATGAAATCAATTTGTGAGCTAAATGACAATTTTTGGTTTCCTGATTATGCTTTCATGGCTAACAGAAGTGTGCATCTGATACCATTACCGTGTATGTTGGTCCGAGTTTATATGTTTTAAGATGTCCAGTAGCCTATACCTTTGAATTTTATGTATCATGATGTTGCATTTCATACTTCACCAATGAAGCTGTCTTCTTTCTGCTCAGCAAATCACTTTCTGTTCGGAGTTTTTTACGTTCCCCTCACTCTTTGTCTAGGAAGTCTGTATCTTTACTCTTTTTTTTTTTTGGCCAGAATCTGCAAAGCAAAACAACATTTCAGTTGAAATGTATCGAATTGTAACATGTAAGAATCCCTAGTGTTTCCAATTCACAACGGCTATGGTTGCTGGCTAAAGATGTTAAAACTGTGATATCATCGTTGGTTTCCGCAATAATAGCCACAATTTCGAGGACAACAACACCATGATCATCTCACATATCAACTGCATTATCCTGATCCAACATGCAATCTTTCATGCCCAATGAAGCATCCAACGAACAATGAATTAACATCCATCTCTTGTCTTTGGCAAGTAACTCTAGAAATTAACATCTTGGATTTCCAGCTAAAACTGAGAGGGGACTTGTATTTATATGCTCTGGTTATCTCAGACTTCTTAAATGTCGATGGCTTCATCGTTGCATATTTGCATATCTAAATAATGGGCTAGGTTTTTCATAACTTGTTTTGATGCGGACCAGCCCAGAAACACCAGCAAGGACCCATTACATGTTCCAAATGGATCAATGACTCGGTCCAAGACAAAGACATTGAAAGACGCATTGAATGCATTGGTTTTGAAGGTTTCCACCAAGTTAGAATTGGAAGGTCCATTGGAGTATCAAGAGGAGATCCTAGTACATCTTATCCATGTGCAAGAGGGGTCCAATACAACCTTATTTGGGCCATGAGATAAGGGCTTTATTTTATTTTGTTAGCTATAGCCCAAGGCTTGTTTGGGCTTAATTCATACTTTGTTTTAAGCTAGGATCCAAGGCTTGTTTGGATTAAGTTATGCGCTTTTCATTTTAGAGTTTTGGGCCAGTTTTGAGTGGACCTCATATAAGTCCACATAAAGGGTCCATTAGGGTTAACTTTTCAAGAACTATTTAAACTCATGTAGGCTAAAATTTCAGCAGCTTTGATGATTATTATTCTGAATTTTTCAGTTTTAACGTGTGAGAGTGATTCTTGTATTCTTCAGTTCTTGAACGAACTGAATCTGGCTTATTGAAGATTAAGTGGCTTCGTGGCGTCATTCTACTCATTCCAATAGTGTTGGTGCCTTAGGGCAGGTTTCCATTGTGTTGCACTCATATCAGACCTATTTCGGCTTTCCGCGATCAGATCTCAATCTTGATTGTGGGTTGCGTGACCACGTGATCACGAGGTTCGCATCAGTTGGTATTAGAGCTAGGCTCCGAAACAAGGTCATATCATTCTGTTATTTTTGTTTTTTTTAGTGTCCCTTAATTTTTTCAGTGTTTGCATCCATCTTCTTGTTCTTCGTGTCTGTGTCATCTAAGCAAAAAAAAAAAAAAAGTTTATATTTCATCTTGTTACTGTCTCTAATCATATCAGTTTGTTAAAAAGAAAAAAATGAGAAAGAAATAGAGAAAAGAGTGATTAGTTGAAATTTGAAGGATCATTCAATTTTTGCCGCAGAAACACAAATCTTGGTGAACCATAAGCAAACCACCTCGGAATCAATTTAAACTTCATATTCAGTCTATTAGGGGTGGGATCGCATGATATATCAAAGTTGGGCTTATTCTGATATTATTTGCTTGAGGTTTTAATTCGAGTTTCAATTCTGCCGCCAAACACTACTCTTAGTGAACCCTAGGTAAAACGCCTTGGGATCTATTGAAACTTCATATTCTGAGTATTGGGTATGCGATTGCACCACATATTAAATTTGAGATTATTTTGATATCGGTTTCTGGAGGTTTTAATTGGAGGTTCAATTTTGCCGCAAACTGATCATACAGGGGTTTGGGTACCTAGACATAAGAGAACGACCTATAAATTGAGTATTAGTGTTTTCATAGTCTTATATTATCAAATATTGAATTTGAGGTCATTTCGAGATCGTTTGGTCTGGGTTTCAATTCTGTTACGTAAAAATTGCATAATAGGATAGATTTGCGTCAAGTTTGAGAACATGATCTATACTGTTTAGGTTTGTCTTAATCTTTTTATTTCTATTATATTTAGGTTATCTAGGAGTCAAGTAATTGTTTTCGCTAATATTCGCTTTTGTTTTATTTCGTGTCTTCGTTTTGTCCACAATTCGCACGAATTTGCATTGCTACTCGCAAAATCGTAATTGTAGTTTCGTTTTGATTTGTTTTCAGTATATTGTTTTGCTTCTTGAGTCTGAAAATTATAATTAGAGTGCGTCGCGAAAGCTACTGACTTTGATTTGTTGATTTCAGTTCCTAAAGAACCAAAAGAAAGCAAGATGTGAGGTAAAAGGCATAGAGAGCTTAATAGAGTGAAAAGCCTTGATTTTATTTTGTGTGATACATGAGAGGTGTGAGGATATATTTGTGCTACTGACCAAATTTTGCAGATTCAAAGAATGTCTGAAAACAACGAATCAGCGACACAAAACTTTGATGTAGCTTTCCAATTGCGATCCATAGGCCAGCAACTTGAGCTGTTGTCTAGGACATACAAGGATCTGAAAGATGAAGTGAATTCGATAAAGTAACAGAATAGTGGGGCTAATCGCTGGGGAAATACGGTCCGTATGGCAGCACGGAATGTCAGATCTGATTTTGAAGAGTTTGTTGATGAAAACGTAGATGGGGGTGAAGATGACTATGATTTTGCATCAGCTGGCTAAGGAATCAGGTCTGGACGGAACAGGGCTAGGAGGAATGTGAATTTCCGTGGCATGAGCACTTATGAAGATATGGATGGGGACTTGGACACCATTAAACTGGAAATTCCTAGCTTTCAAGGTAAAAATGATCCGGAGGCTTATTTGGAGTGGGAGAAAAGGGTGGATTGGATTTTTGATTGCCATAGCTATTCTGAACAAAAAAAGGTGAAATTGGTGATAATTGAGTTTACGAAGTATGCATTGATTTGGTGGGATCAGATTGTGATCAGTAGGAGGAGGAATGGCGAGCGACCCGTTCAGACTTGGGGGGAGATGAAAGTCTTAATGAGGAGACGATTTGTGCCAAACCACTATTATAGAGACTTATATCTGAAGCTCCAAGGTCTGAATCAAGGTTATAAGACAATAGATGAATAACACAAAGAGATGGAGATAGCAATGATTCGGGCTAATGTTGTTGAGGATAGAGAAGCCACCATGGCTAGATTTCTTAATGGGTTGAATCGGGACATTGCTAATGTGGTTGAGCTACAGCACTATGTGGAGCTAGAGGACATGGTTCACATGGCGACGAAGGTGGAGAGACAACTTAGGAGGGGGCATGCTCGGCCAGCGTTTAATTCGGGTTCGTCATCATCTTGGAAGCCGAATCTAAAGAGAGAGGGCACTGTCCGCCTAAGATCCTTTGGTCCTTCTAGAACTGAACCACCAAAGGCTAAAGTTGATGTCCCTACTGATGCCAAAGGTAAATTTGAAACTCAACCTAAACGTACTCGTGATGTCAGGGACATGGACATTATGCTTCAGAGTGTCCAAACAAGAGAATCATGATTATTAGAGATAATGGTGATGTGGAATCTGAAAGTGACAGTTCTGATTGTGAAGGCATGCCACCATTGGAGGATAGTGATGGGGATGAGTTAGCATTACCGGTTGAGGAGTCCTTGGTTATAAGGCGAACACTTCAGGTTTAGGTCAAAAAAGATGATACTAATGAGCAAAGGGAGAACATCTTCCATACGCGTTGTTACGTACAAAGAAAGGTGTGTGGTTTAATTATAGATAGTGGAAGCTGTGTTAATATTTGCAGTGCCACCCTTGTTAGTAAACTGAATTTATGTACTGCTAAGCATGCTAAACCATATAGATTGCAATGGCTGAATGATAGTGGTGAAGTGAAAGTGACTAAACAGGTTGTGGTTCCATTTTCGATTGGGAAATATGTTGATGAAGTTCTGTGCGACGTGGTACCAATGCAAGCAAGTCACATCTTGTTGGGGAGACCATGGCAATATGATAGGAAGGCAATTCATGATGGGGTTCAAAATAGGTATACCATTGTAAAAGATGGTAAAACCATCACTCTTGTACCTCTTACACCCAAACAGGTGTATGATGATTAAATAAAGCTAAAAAGTGAGCATGAGGCGATGGGAAGAGAAAATCAAGGTGAGGAACAAGGGGAGAGAAGACCATTAGATTCGGCTAGAACCCAAACCACTACAACCCATTCGGCCACCCATCCAAACACAAGCAAATATTCGGCCAACACTCCAGACAAATCAAACCATTCGACCACAACTCAAAAACACCCAAATCTGGCCGAGAGTGGAGGTAAGACAAGAGGAGTGAAGAAAGTCAGCAAGTGTGATGAAAATTGTGTGGAAAAACTAAAGAAACAACCCAATTTTTATGCTAGAGAGGGTGAGGTCAGATCTGCATTTTTCACTAACAAGCCAATGATCTTACTTGTGTACAAAGAGGCTTACTTTAATACTAATGATCTTGATCATATTGTGTCTAGTGTTGCTATTTCTTTGTTGCAGGGATTTGATGATGTGTTCCCCGACGATACTTCTAGCGGATTACCACCATTGAGGGGGATAGAGCATCAGATTGATTTCGTACCCGGAGCTTCAATTCCTAACCGACCACCTTATAGAAGCAATCCCGAGGAGACGAAGGAGCTTCAAAGGCAAGTTGATGAGCTGATGGAAAAGGGCTACATTCGTGAGAGTATGAGCCTGTGTGCTGTACCCGTGCTACTTGTGCCAAAGAAGGATGGAACATGGAGGATGTGTGTTGATTGTCGAGCCATCAACAATATAACGGTAAAATATAGACATCCCATTCCTAGGCTTAATGACATGTTAGATGAGTTACATGGATCCTGTATTTTCTCTAAAATTAACTTGAAAAGTGGGTACCATCAAATTAGGATGAAAGAAGGTGATGAGTGGAAAACAACATTTAAGACTAAACATGGTTTGTATGAATGGTTAGTAATGCCGTTTGGACTTACAAATGCACCTAGTACATTTATGCGCTTAATGAATCATGTTTTGCATGCATTTATAGGTAAGTTTGTGGTTGTGTATTTTGATGACATTTTGATATATAGCAAGAACTTAACTGAGCATCTTGATCATTTGCGTAATGTACTTAGTGTGTTGCGTAGTGAGAAATTGTATGCTAATTTTACAAAGTGTGCCTTTTGCATGGATAAATTGTGTTTCTTGGCTATGTTGTAACTGCACAAGGTATCGAGATGGATGAGGAGAAAGTTAAGGCCATCTAGGATTGCCTACACCCAAATCGGTAAGTGAGGTAAGGAGTTTTCATGGGTTAGCTAGTTTTTACAGGCGTTTTGTGAAAGATTTCAGTACAATAGCTGCCCCTTTAAATGAAGTTGTTAAAAAATCAGTTGGGTTTAAATGGGGGGAGGAACAAGAATTGGCATTTGTTCTTTTGAAAGAGAAATTATGTTCTGCACCTGTTTTGGGTTTACCTGACTTTACGAAAGCATTTGAAATAGAATGTGATGCATCTAGAATAGGAATAGGTGCTGTTTTGATGCAGGATCGGAGACCTATTGCGTATTTCAGTGAGAAGTTAAGTGGAGCAACCTTGAACTATCCAACTTACGATAAAGAACTCTATGCATTGGTAAGAGCACTTGAGACATGGCAGCATTACTTATGGCCAAAAGAGTTCGTAATCCATTCGGATCATGAGTCCTTGAAACATCTGAAAGGACAAGGTAAGTTGAATAGGAGGCATGCAAAATAGGTTGAATTCATTGAAACTTTCCCTTACATAATCAAGTATAAGCAAGGGAAAGAGAACATCGCAGCTGATGCACTCTCGCGCAGGTATGTTCTTTTACACACCATGAATACTAGATTGTTAGGTTTTGAATATGTGAAGGAATTGTATGATAATGACTCTGACTTTGCTGAGATTTATAATGCATGTGGACATTCGGCTTTCGGTAAGTTTTATTTGATGGATGGTTATTTGTTCAAAGAGAATAGATTATGTGTTCCTGCGAGTTCTTTGCGTGAATTGCGATTGTGTGTTCCTGCGAGTTCTTTGCGTGAATTGCTTGTTCGTGAAGCACATGGAGGTGGTTTAATGGGTCACTTTAGGGTTGCGAAAACCTTGGATGTATTGCATGAGCATTTCTATTGGCCAAAGATGAAAAGAGATGTGCAACGAATTTGTGAACAATGCATTGCTTGTAGAAAGGCAAAATCTAGAGTACAACCGCATGGACTATATACACCACTACCTGTGCCTACTGAACCTTGGGTAGATATCTCTATGGACTTTGTTTTAGGTTTACCTAGGTCAAAGAAAGGTAGAGACTCTATCTTTGTTGTGGTTGATAGGTTTTCTAAAATGACGCATTTCATTGCATGCCATAAAACAGATGATGCATCTCATATTGCAGACTTGTTCTTTAGAGAGATTGTACGTTTGCATGGCATTCCTAAGAGTATAGTGTCAGATCGTGATGTTAAGTTCCTTAGTTACTTTTAGAAGACCTTGTGGGGAAAGTTGGGAACTAAACTCTTATTTTCGATAACATGTCATCCTCAAACAGATGGACAAACTGAGGTAGTGAATAGAATATTATCCCAACTTTTACGTGCTGTAATTCAAAAGAATTTGAAAAGTTGGGAAGAATGTTTGCCTTTTGTTGAGTTGCTTATAATAGAACTGTGCATTCAACTACTACTTTTTCTCCTTTTGAAATTGTTTATGGTTTTAATCCACTAACTCCTATGGACTTAATTCCTTTACCTTTTGAAGAAAGGATAAGTTTAGATGGTGAAAAGAAGGCAAAGATGGTGAGAGAACTCCATGAGGGAGTTCGACTACAAATAGAGAAAAAGAACAGACTTTACGCTTCTAAAGCAAATAAGGGACGTAAACTGGTTGTTTTCCAACCCGGTGATTGGGTATGGGTGCACATGCGTAAGGAACGTTTTCCTAACCAAAGGAAATCAAAATTACAGCCTCGTGGTGATGGTCCTTTTCAGGTTTTAGAGAGAATCAATGACAACGCATACAAAAATGACCTTCCAGGTGAGTATAATGTTAGTGCTACCTTTGATGTTGCTGATCTTGCTTTGTTTGACACAGATTTTGATTCGAGGTCGAATCCTTTCGAGGAGAGAGGGGATGATGCGGACCAACCCATAAACACCAGCAGGACCCATTACATGTTCCAAATGGACCAATGACTCAGTCCAAGACAAAGACATTGAAAAACACATTGAATGCATTGGTTTTGAAGGTTTCCACCAAGTCAGAATTGGAAGGTCCATTGGAGTATCAAGAGGAGATCCTAGTACATCTTATCCATGTGCAAGAGGGGTCCAATACAACCTTATTTGGGTCATGAGATAAGGGCTTTATTTTATTTTGTTAGCTACAGCCTAAGGCTTGTTTGGGCTTAATTCATACTTTGTTTTAAGCTAGGATCCAAGGCTTGTTTGGATTAAGTTATGGGCTTTTTATTTTAGGGTTTTGGACCAGTTTTGAGTAGACCTCATATAAGTCCACATAAAGGGTCCATTAGGGTTAACTTTTCAAGAACTATTTAAACTCATGTAGGCCAAAATTTCGGCAGCTTTGATGATTATTATTCTGAATTTTTCAGTTTTAACGTGTGAGAGTGATTCTTGCATTCTTCAGTTCTTGAACGAACTGAATCTAACTTATCGAAGATTAACTGGTTTCGTGGCGTCATTCTACTCATTCCAATAGTGTTGGTGCCTTGGGGCAGGTTTCCATTGTGTCGCACTCATATCAGACCTATTTCAGCTTTCCGGGGTCAGATCTCAATCTTGATTGTGGGTTGCGTGACCACGAGGTTCGCATCATGTTTGTTCTGCGTATATAGTGGGTTAGGTTTTCCAGTAAGGCCTGGAAGAGATTGGCCCAAGTCATGACATTATGCGGTCCTGGAACTTGCTATATGTGCCTGCTTAAGTATAACTAGGTTGGGTCTATATAGCCTTGATCAGTGAATAGCACTGTTCAACAGTTTTCCTACTATTTTACTGGAACTAAATTTCGTAAAAAAGGACGCATGTTCTAACATGTTGCTTTGCTTATACAAGAGGAGAAAACTCTTACACGTTACAACCGACAGGACAAACTTGTGATATGATAACTCAGCCGCCTGTTCTGGAAAGAAAAGAAATAAAACAAAATGAAATATCAGGCTAAATGAATCAGAATCTTCAAATCGATTCACCTGTCTCTTCTCTTAAAAGTGGAATAGGATTCCTTCATTTATAAGAGACACAGCCGTGACGAAAGAAGCAAGAAAAAAGCTTTGTTTTTTATAAATGGACAATGGTGCCTTGCGTCAAGCAATTTGAAAATCAAACTTGTAGCGTTGAATCTTAGGGATGATACGACAAGGATTACCTGTCTGTGAAAGCAACAGCTAAAAATAAGGGAATGATGTTTATAAGTGGGACAGACGGAAGAAGGAAAACTACATGAGAGTTTAAACTATAAACGATAGTTTTTAAAATATTTAAAAAATATTTTTTTATTTTATATATATATGTTTAACGAGTAAAGTCTTGAATAACTTTTATTTTGTACTTGAAAACTTAAAAAAAAAAAAAGCAATTGTCATTTCATAATGCATCCCATGCTTTTCTGTAATTGCTTGACTGGACGTCATGAGAAAATGATCATACAAAATCTGATTCAAAGTTCAGAAGCATGGAACAAGGATTCCATACTCCTTGGATGTTTTGAAGTCTAATCAAAATTCCAAGGAGTGCAGTGCGAAGAAGGTATTCCTTTTTGCAGCATCAACATCACTTGCATCTGTGATATTGAGTACTAATACATTCCATATCAGTCTCCATCACTTTGCTCCTTAAGTCCGCATGCTATGTCGCCTATCAACTAATTCGGTTGAGAGATATTTCCGTGCACAGTTACTGCACTCGAATCAGCCCCGTTGGTTGCTGGAAAGGGCCCCTGAAATTAGGAATAGTTTTTTAAACCTTGGTTTTTAACAAGGTCATTTTAGATCAATTACATTATTTTTGTTGAAATTGGCTCGGTTTAGATCTCGAGTCATGGGTCAACTTATCAGATTGAATTTTAAAATAGTAAAATTAGCCTTACTATAACTTTTAACTCTTTAATTGGTTCATTAATTGACAATGAAATTCCAAAAACATGTGAAAAACAAAGTGTAAAAAATGTGTTCTCAAAGACCTTATTCATAAAATTCAAAGGCTGGCATATTGATTATAACATCCATTTTCTTTTTCCTTTGACACTCTCATAATCAGTTTAATTACTCAATTGATATTAAAGATGTTCTAGTTTTCAAATGCAATCCACCAGCCTCAATAAACTGAAGAAGTTCACTCTCAAAAGCATGACAATTTGTAATGATGTGTCCCATGTCCCTGCCATGATACTCATTTTTTTTTTGTTAGGATTATACCATTTAAGGTATGGTGGTTGGAAGGGTTTTTAGGGAATAAAAGCGATCTTCCTAATATTTATCAACCTTTCGAAGATCTCTTTCAAGGGTAAAAAGGAATGGGTGGTAAGGTTTTCTTGTTCTATTATGAGTTTTCATATGACTGTTTATCAATTCGAGTTTGATTAGTGGTTTGAAGAAACTAGATAGGACACCAAGAGATAGAATGATCTTGATATTCATACTTCTCATACAGGAGTTATCTTCCAACCTATAAGCTGATATAACATCAAACCTTTCTTTCAAACTCCTAATCCTTCCTAATTCCACTCATTGCTCCACCCTTTTTTTTTTTGTTACCAAATTACTGATCAAATAGTCAAAGTACAAGGCTTCTAAAGTGTCAATGAAGATGGTAGTGAGCTCATTTTCAAGCAAAGAAGGATAAACTTGTGTTGCCATTTCATGCAACCTTAAATCATATTCCTCAATTGACTCATTACTTCATATCCTTATTCTTTGAAGGTTAGACTTGGTTAGGATTACCTTTAAATTCAATCCAAATTGTTTCAAAAACATATTGGCCGAATATTCCCACTTCTCCATTTTAAAGCCATTTAAATCCATGTGCCAATTAAAAGCAGGTCCTTTCAGGTTCTCATGAAAATAATAGATCAAAAGTTACTTATCATGAATAACTTTAGTCATTTTATTGCGGTATACTTTGAGATGGGTTTCTAGACATTGAAATCTTGTATAGTTGATAAAGTCAAGGATTAGATTAGTGCTCACCTTTAATGGATTGATGTTCTTTTATGGTTATGATGAATACATTATTTTTCTCTTAAAACGATAACCACCCATGATAAATCAGCTTATCAATCTACCTTTTGAAACTTTGACATTGATTGATGGTAGATGTCTTACAACTCCTATATGGTACTCGCATGTAGCATTTTTGTTATACTATCAAGGGAAAGGTGGCTTGATGGGTTCAAGTGGTAGAGATGCTATTAAACGAGCATTTATAAGATGTTGATAAATGTTAGTGATGGGAGTTGGGAAGGGAGATGATTGTTCATGGTATTTTCTTTTATGGCTTAGATTTTATGGGCTTTAGAAAGTTGTCAAATCATGATAGCTTCACACAACATAGGTGGTTTATATAATTTTCTTCCTCGTCCTCTTATTGAACCTCCCTAGAAAGGTGTGTTCTAGTTCATTTTCTCTTTTTTGTGAGCTTAAACCTATCAAGAGAAGGTAGCTATGAAGTATAATCGAACGTGAAATTTTATTTTTAATCATGGTTGACTAAGCAAGCTACTTTATTGACATAATCATCATGAATCATATAAAGGTGATGTATATCTACCATTAGAAACAAACCTCATTTTATTTAGAGATTTAGAACTCCTCATTCATTTATTAAAAGATTGCTCCCCAATCAGCCTACATCTATAAATGCAAAGAAGGCTGACTGGGGACAAGATGTTGTCAACATCATTAAAGCAAATAAAATGAAAATGTTTGATGGGAGTAGCTGATCCTTTTAGAAGAGATATTTATCAATCGATTGGTGGTGATTGAAACCCCTAATATAGTCAGAGATGTCATATTCATTCACTTGAAAATAGCATCTCAGTCAACTTTTATTTGCTAAAAAAGATGATAAGTAGGGATGGGATGACATGTTATTCAATCTTTTCATTAAAAACAAGTGACACATTGTCTATTTAAACACTAAAAATTAGATTTTCAATTCATATTTTAGGAAATTGAAATTTAGTCCCTATCTTTCCAATTTCAGCATCAATTGACCTTAAACCTTTTCAATTTTTGCAATTGCACCCTAAAAACCTTGATTTAAATCCTTTAATTTGAGCGCTTTTTACAAATTAGTCTTTGGTTTCTAGATTGTGCAATTTGACCATTATCAACCATCAAACTTTTAATTTCTTTTAAAGTGACCCCTGATTTGATTAATTTCAATTACCAAACTCAAATGTTTTGCACTTTGGTCTTTGGTTTTAAAGTTCTTCAATTTGACCCTCAATCAACCTTCAATCTTTAAATTTCTTTTAATTTAACCCCTGATTGCACCAGTTTGGCGTTTCAAAGTTTTAATTGTGTGCCCAATCCTCCATAATATTTGTGAATTGATCTGAATTAGTCCATTAAACTTGATTTTTTCTTCAATTGAGTCCTTGATTGAATCCACAAAACTCATTATAATTTTAATTAAATCCTTAAACTTAATTAATTCTTCTGGTTTTTTATCAACTTTGGATTTCGACCTCAATTTTCTTTCTATTAAGTCTTTCTTCATCTCATTTTATAAAAAAAATATCCCAAACTGACTATTTTTTTAGCATTTTAGTCTATTACATCTTAAGGGTTTATCTCTCCATGTCCCAAAAATATTTTTAGATTTTAATTTTTTATTTTTTTGAATAAAAATATGTATTTTTTATAAAATAATTTTAGGAGATTCAAAATTGGGTTATGGCATAAATTTAAAACTTATTGCAAAAGAAAAGGAAAGTTACTAACTTTACAAAACTGGTTCAATGATTAAAATAAGTGTATTGTATTGTTGTAATATATGAATGTTAGAATGTGAACATGTGTATTCTTGAAATTTGTACAGTGACGAGTTATGTGATTACAAAATACAAATGTACTGATTTGTGACCATTGATGTGGTAGGCAGTACAACCAGATAAGGACATCTCACGAGAGGAGTAGTAAATGGTTTCCACCTTTTCTTATATAATTTTAATGTTCTGAAATGACTTATTTGAGGATGATATATTGTTGCGTTGTGATGAATGTTAAACCAACTATGAAATGTTGATCGAGTTGTTGATGAAATTGGGTTATTGATGAATGTTAAACTGACTATGAAATATTAATTGAGTTGTTTATGAATGTTAAACCAATTATGAAATATTGATAGAGTTGTTAATAAATGTTAAACCAACAATAAAATGTTGATTGAGTTATCAATGAATATTAAACTGACTATAAAATGTTGGTTGAGTTGTTGATGAATGTTAAACCTATTATGAAATGTTGATTGAGTTGTTGATTAACTTTAGCTAATGGCATCCAAGATGGATGATCGAGTTACGTTTGATGATTAGCTTTGGCTAATGGCATCCAAGATGGATGATCGAATTGTGATTGATGATTAGCTTTGGCAAATAATATCTAAGATGGATGACCAAGTTGTGATTAATGATTAGCTTCGACTAATGACATTTGAGATGGATGACCAAGTTACGATTGATGATTAGCTTCGGCTAATGACATCCTAAGGGAATGTCCGGGTTGCGTTGATGATTAGCTTCGACTAATGGCATCCTAGATGGATGGTTAGGCTGCATTGATGATTAGTCTCGACAAATGACATCCTAGAAGGATGATCGAGTTGAATGTGATGATTAGCTTTGGCTAATGGTATCCATAAGAGATGACGGGGTTTGATTTTGTGATTTGTTTTAGTTAATGGCATCCGAGACGAATGACCGAGATTAGCCTAAAAGCATTCAAGGTGGATGATCGGGCTAACATGAAGTAATTACCCTGATTGATGATTAAGCTTCGACCCTATAACTCTTATGGAGAGGTTAGGGCATATAAGTGAGAATAATTAAGGTGCGTAGGAAAGCCCGTTCCACCGACTCACATACTTTGAAAGGTGTTATGTAATAGTATGTTTTAGGTGTTATGTGTTTGATAACAACAAATGAACTAGTTGAATATTTGTCATTCAACACTTTTGTAAAGACTTGTATAAAAAATTGTAATGGAATATAAATGCGAAAGTAAGATTTTGTAAACATGATGTTGTGAATGGATGTATGTGATATTCTCTTTTATGAGAATATTGTATTGTAAAATCCCATGAGTATTGCACTACACTATGAGATGAATATTGTTACGATAAACCCTAAATATCATTGCGAGAATGTGTATTGTCACTTTTATAGGATGTTGACTTACTTTACCCTATGTGGGTTGTGTCTTTCTAATAAATGAAATGTATTTATAAATTCACATAATGATATTGTGAAAAGCATCGAGAACCTAACAACTTACAAAAAAAAATCTCCACCGATTTTGGCTATGAAAAAAGTCGGGTTATTACATAATGGGAAGATAAATGAGGGAAAGAAAGAATGGGTCATCGAGGACATATTGAAACTCTATTTCTTACTCATCTATTCCCATTAAAATAGATTTTGACAAGATGATTCTAACCACACAATGGAAGACCATCAAAAGATGTCGTAATTGGTTACTGATTTCGTTTGGGGTTAGTTTTGGGTTAAGGTACTTTAGGGTTTGGTTAATCTTAAACAAAACCACTAACTAATTACGACCTCATTTGATGATCTTCCATGATATGATTAGAATCATCTCATCGAGATCATTTTAACAATACCGAATATGTGAAAAATGAAGCCCCGATTACTCATTCTTTTTTTCCCTTCTTTTTCTTCTCTCATTTCTCTTCCATGCTACATCAACTAATCTCCCCTCTTATTTCTTAACCTTGAACTTTGAATTTCATATCTTGGCTATTAAATCTTTATAAAATTTTATATTAATTTTTTGTATATATTAATTAATTCTTTTGATTTTGGAGTAAACATCATTGTGTACAATTAATGGTTGTTATTAATGGTTGTTATAAAATTAATATTCAAAATTATAATTGTGTGGAAATTATATTATTTTATTAATTTCATGAAACTGTAATAAAATGTTAAAATATCCCACCTAAGCTTTTTATAAGAAATCATGGAGTTTTACCTTGAAAGAAACACCTTCCATTCTCCCATGTAACTCAATCCTTCCATAAATATCACCTAGCATTTATGTACAACTTCCAATAATATTGCATCTACGGTCAATACATAAGACACGTCAGTCCATATGTTTCAATCGGAGCCTCACGATAAGATGAGTTACATCGTATGCCTCCCCCGTCAGGACACAAGATTAAATCCTGTGATTTTCTTAGGCCCACTCTGGTGTCTACCGCAGTCTTATCACAAGATTCCTCTTATAAGTAGAATCAATTATATCCTGGCCGTCAGATTGTTTAGGAACCACCCAAGTATAAAGATTCTAATCCATTTGAATTACCAATATACCCACATCTAATAATATAAATCCATAACCTCACCCGCGAATCAATCACCAACCGATTACCTCCTTTTTAACTGGAAAATCGACAATGATGGGACTCGCTGCCGGCACAATTTTTCTTCTTCTTTCTTTCTGTGGTATCGCCGCCGCTGACCGAGACACCGTTGGTGACGTTCTTCGGTTGCCGTCGGAGGCTTCCAGGTTTTTCCATAACGATGATAATAGTGATGATGATTCAACAGCTGGAACTAGATGGGCGATCCTGCTTGCCGGATCTAACGGTTACTGGAATTACAGGCATCAGGTCATAATTTACTCTAGCTACATATATTCTTATATTGTGCGTGATTATGATGGTATTTTTTTATGATAATTAGGTGTGTTTTATTTTTGTTTTGTAATCTTGTTCAGGCAGATGTTTGTCATGCATATCAACTGCTGAGAAAAGGTGGATTAAAGGAAGAAAATATAATTGTTTTCATGTATGATGACATTGCTTATAACTCAGAGAATCCAAGGCCTGGAGTCATCATTAACAGTCCTCAAGGAGAAGATGTTTACAAAGGAGTTCCAAAGGTTTTTTTTAAAAAAAAAAAGAAGAAGAAGAAGAAGAAGAAGCTTAGGTTCTTATGTAGATATGAATGTTGTGGAGTCAAGTCATGTGGTTGTTTTGTATTGGCAGGATTATACCGGTGAAGATGTCACTGTTGGAAACTTTTTTGCTGCTATACTTGGAAACAAGACTGCTCTTACTGGGGGTAGTGGAAAAGTCGTTGATAGTGGCCCCAATGATCATATTTTCATTTACTATACTGATCATGGAGGTCCTGGGGTGCTAGGTTAGTTTCATATTTCTATATACACACTGATCATTGTCTATTTGTTGTTTCCTTGGATTTACTTCTTAATTGGTTTCATCTAATTATTACATCGAAACTTGAAATTCCAGTAAAATAAATGGATAACCTGTGACTGATGAATTAAAATTTTGAAAACTATTCCTAGAAATGCTATTGCCACTGTCTTTTATTGTTACTGGCTTGTTATTTATTAGAATTCTCGTAGGTTTTACATTTCTGATTGATCAAATAGGCTAATTAACTTTCATGTGTGGATTTTTGTCAGGTATGCCTACCAATCCTTACCTCTATGCTGGTGATTTGATTGATGTCTTAAAAAAGAAGCATGCATCTGGGACCTATAAAAGCTTGGTAATTACAAGGTAGTCTGAGTTAGTCTAGTAGTCCACTTCCAATTTTTCTTGATGGGCTATATCTGTAAAACTGCAGGTGTTTTATCTTGAAGCCTGTGAATCCGGAAGCATCTTTGAGGGTCTTCTTCCTCAAGGTTTAAATATCTATGCAACCACAGCATCAAATGCGGAAGAGAGCAGTTGGGGAACCTATTGTCCTGGAGAGAATCCTAGCCCCCCGCCAGAATATGAAACCTGTTTGGGTGACTTGTACAGTGTTGCTTGGATGGAGGATAGGTATGCATGGTGTTAATTTTGAATTTTATTTTTGTTTAGATGCAAGGAAGTCAGTATTAAATTGTCACACACACCATTCAGTTGTTTTTGCCACTCATCTATCAGGCATGTAGGATTTACTTTTTGTCAAGGCTGATTAGTGGCCTAGGTTCTCGGATTGATTATCTTGGCCCGGTAATCATTTTTCATATGTTCTGCTGGGCTGAAAAATGATTTCAATTTTATTCCATTCTCCCAAGACAGATATTTTTATATGCAATTTTTTTTTTTAATAATTTGACCTTGTGAACAGCGACATACACAATTTACAGACGGAAACTTTGCACCAGCAATATGAACTGGTAAGTGCTTGCAACCTATTTATTTACACTAGACTATTTTGAATATAATCCAAGGAGGGCAAGAAATTTGATATTTTTTGCTTGCCTACAAATCATATGATTTCATTGCGGTGCATTTGCAGGTAAAAAGGAGGACTTCCAATGACAATTCTCCCTATGGTTCCCATGTCATGCAATATGGTGATGTAGGACTTAGCAAGGACAGCATCTTCCTGTATATGGGTACAAACCCTGCTAACGATAACTTCACTTTCATTGATGAGAACTTGTTGAGGCCTCGTTCTAAAGCTGTTAATCAGCGTGATGCTGATCTTGTCCACTTCTGGGATAAGGTGTTTGTCTTACCTCCTTTGTTCCATTTTGAATTAAAATACTGCCTTTTGGGCACAAAGTTTTAGCGCAAAGAGTTGTTAATTTTTTTTTTTTTTTTTTTCTCGTGCTTGTAAGCCAATGCCCTCTATGGTGTCAGTTGCTTGGTAAGAGCGAGGGTTCTTATAATTTTGTTAGAAGATTATGAGGGTTAGCCCAGCAAGTAAAGGACATTTTATGGTGGTATTATGAGAGGTGCTCATTGGGGTTGCTGCTGATATAACTTGATTTAGAAAAACATCAAGGCTAAGTTGTTAGGTAGAAAGATAATTCAGTGGAATAATCTTCTTGTAGGATGCTGTGCATAACTACTACTTTTATCTACAAGTTTTTTCACATGTTTTTAACCATAGAAATTAGCTTTCTGCTTTAGTTCCCTTACTCTGTATGTCCTCCATGCTTTTCTGCTTTAGTTCCCTTACTCTGTATGCCCTCCATACTTTTCTGCTTTAGTTCCCTTAGTCTGTATGTCCTCATGCTTTATGCAGTACCGCAAGGCCCCCGAAGGCTCTTCTAGGAAGTTTGAAGCTCAGAAGCAATTTTTTGAAGCAATGTCACATAGAATGCATATAGACCACAGCATAAAACTTATTGGGAAGCTCCTTTTTGGAATTGAAAAGGCCTCAGAGGTGTTGAATGCCATCCGTCCTGCTGGGCAACCTCTTGTAGATGACTGGGACTGCCTTAAAACACTGGTAAAATATTATTGTTCTCAGCCTCTTCTTTATCACCGTCTAACCTGTATGTTCTCATTGATTGCCAGCTCCGCTGGTGACACATTGAAAGATTCATTTCCTTTTTTGAGAAAATGTCTTCTCTTCTTCTATGCAGGTGAGGACTTTTGAAACACATTGTGGATCCATATCCCAGTATGGGATGAAACACATGCGAGCTCTTGCAAACCTTTGCAATGCTGGAGTTGGAAAGGAACAGATGGCCGAGGCATCGGCACAAGCTTGTGTCAGCTTTCCTTCTGGTCCATGGAGCACTCTTCACAAAGGGTTCAGCGAATAATTGAAGCAGAATGTCCTATATAAAAGAAAAATGGTAGGGCTGTGTGCTGTTTTGCACATGAGATCCACCTGTATACAAGTTACTTCGGTGATGTATTCAAATGGTCACACTCATGATTGCTTGTGTAAATATAAATTAGAAGCACTTCTCTACCAAGATGCGATTTGTAAGGAAAGCACATTTTCCTAAAGATTTCCAGTAAAATCAGCTTATTCATCTTCTTCCCGTGTTTATAACAAAATGCGTTGTAAAACTGGTATTCCAGCAGGCTAGAGGAGGCAGCAGGTTCTCCCAAGTCGCTTGGGTAATGCCATTCCATTCAATACTAGCTAGTATCATAAAGCCGCCACTAATTATCACTGTAAACTGTAAAATACTAAAAAAACTACTTCTCCGCCTAAATTTCTTATGGTTCAAGACTAGATATTACCTGCTAGCATGATCACTGACCATCGTAAGTGTCTAGAATGGTGGGCTCCAACTTTTATGACCTAATAAGCTCGTTTTCCAATCTTTACTCAAATGAAAACACCTAAAAAGAATTCTAGAGATCTCAATAAATTGTTCATAATCTCTAATCAGACTTTAAGCTTCCAAAAAAAAAACAAAAAGACTCGATAAACTTTTTTTTTTATTAAGATGAAGCGCTATAAAAACACAATAATAAAACCTTTCCTGTAAAAATAAATTCACTAACACTAAGAACAACCTTTTTTGTTACCGGATCTTGGCTAGAAACATCAAGGAACCGAGAAAAAAAAATATAAAAACAAAGAACTTATGGACTATAACAATGTAAAACGCAACTCGTGCACGAAAAAAAAAAAAAAGTTGAATATTTATTTTAGCTCCAAATTCCATACCTAATGCTCCTACCAAATGAACAATGATTTAACGTTCAAACCTATTTTTGTCACATCAAGCCAACTCAAAAAATTCATCAAGCCCAATCCAAGATAATCTCAATATGAAATGATCAAAATGACAAAATAAAAAAAAAATAGTCAAGTTACAAAAAAACTTCAAAGTAATAAAAAAAAAAAAAAAAGCAAAGGAAAAACAATGCGGGTAGCCATTGCAATCCATAATAGACCACATCCCCCTTCTATATCACATCTCCATTGTTTTTTTAATATTTCTTTCATTGTGCATTGCCTAGTGTGTCCATGATTTTAAAAATCATTTCATGGTCCATCAAATATAAATTTTGCATCATCAAACTATGATTGCTAAAAAATACAATAAAAAAAATAAAGATTAAATCTAACATAAAAATATTGATAGAACACCTTGGCATTTGAAGAGAGTCAACATAAAAATCAAGTAGAGAAGAGAAAAAAAAAATCGTCGGAGTCACATACTCTCTAGTTAGCACATGTTGCGTGCTAAGGAAGAACTTGCCAAGATGCTCCCAACACAACCAAGGAACGCCAATTTTTGATCTTGGAAGTAGTCTTATAGGGCAACAAGAAGGGCATCAGCTTATCTCACACATTTCAATCTTTTTCTCCTTACCTGATCACTTTGGTCTCTGAGAAAAAAATAACTAAACATTTATTTCGGTTTCAAATTTAATCATCGAACTTTCAATTGTTTTAAATAAGTAAAGTTGAATTCTATTTTTCAAATCAAGTATTAACTTATCAATAAAAATTTTCATAACATCCCCATATCTAAGCAATCAAAATAAATCATTAAATCCAATCCAAAATAAAGTCAATGTAAAAGAATAAAATTGAAGGAAAAAAATTGAGTGATAAAAAATATCGAAGGACTTGAATATTTTTCCATTATCATTCACTTTAGTCCAATGTTGCTAAAATGTTAAACATTCATTGAAGTTTCAAATTTGGTCCCTAGAGTTACAATTGTTTTAATTTAATAAATTTGAGTTTTAGTTTGTCAAACTAAGCATCAACATAATGACAGACTTTTTTTCTTGTAGATCTCAACATCTGGACAATTAAAACAAATAATCAAGGCCTATTTTAAATCAACGTAATTTGAATTGATCAAATTAAAAAAGCAAGTGAAAAAAATAAGGTAAAAGGAACAAAACAAAAAGAAAAAAGAAAAGAAAAGAGAAAACGTTTGGAGCACTGTTCTTATAATCCATAGTGTGTTCTCTTTAACTGCTACAGTAAATTTATTAGTATTTTTAGTTCTTTTAATTTAATTTTAAATTTGAATTACAATTGTAGTGATTTATGTGGCAATGAGTGTTATATTAAAAAAAACATATGTAATGAACTATTACATGAAAGTAGTTGTATATAAAAAGGCTAATTGAAATAGGTTTTATTATTATTATTATTATTATTATAAGAGCAAAAATGTAATTTTCAAGAAAAATAATAGGACCATAAAGTAAAAAAAAATACAAACTAAAATGAGTTTTTCAAAAATAAAAGAAGTAAATTTAAACTTATAAAAAAAAAACTATATTATCCTCTCATATTTTTTTCAATGACACTTATAATTCATAAAATTAAAAATTAAAAATAAAAAAATTAAATATTAAAATTAAATTAAAAATAAAAATAAAAATAAAAACTAAATATAAATAAAACTCTGTTTTTGGTTTTGTCTTCGTGCATTGTAGATGACATGGTCCATTCTATAACACTCTTTTATTCTCAAACTTTATTTTTTTTTTCATAATTTTAAAATTACATTCTATGTTTGCATCGATTTATGTATCATAGTTGTCTTTTATTTGAATTTTTGTTGCATGTGTGAAGTAAAAGTATTAACTTTTTTTTTTTTTTTTTTTTTTTTGATTAACGTGGGTGTCTTCTCGACTAATCCCACGGGCCCTGAAGTTAACGACCATGTAAGCCTCCAGTGGCCATCATATGAGCTAGGGATGAACCTAAGCTTTTAGGCCACCACAAACTTTTACTTTGGATTTTATCTGTATGCATTGTTGATAACATTGTTCATCCTATAATGCTTCGTTTTCTTTTGTCCTTAAATTTTATTTCTTCTTAATTTTATCTTTATTCTTGATGTTCACATCGATTGATGTGTCATAATTCTACTTTATTTGCATGTTGTCACATATACAAGATTTTTGGAACTCTTCCCTTTATTAAATAACCATCAATTTTATGGAGAAAAAAAATATTGTTTGTGAAAAAAATTGAAAAAACAGAGATCAAAATTTTTTTAAAAAAACAAACAATTTTTTTTTATTCTTTAAGATGTGTAAAAAAACTATAATTTGGTCCTTGGAGTTTCATATTTTTATATATTTTATCCCTATTATTCAAGGATTTTATGTTTAGATCATAAACTTTATTTTGTTTGCATTTTTTTTTCTTTGTGTTGATGGAGGAGAATAAATCGTAAGAAAAAGATAATAGAGAAAAAAAATATTTAATTGGTCACATTCTAACAAAGAAAAAGGTTGGTCTTATTTTTAATGAGTTTTTTTTTTTAAAAAAAGATAATAGAGTTTCATAAAGATGGTTTGGAACTTTCATCTTATTAAAAAAAATATTTTCAAGTTTGGAAAGTTTTTTTTGTTAATCAATCTAGTTTTTTTTTTTTTGTACCTATTTATGATGTTTTGTGATTACAAATAAGTTTGCTTGGGTTTCTAGGATTTCTTTTTAAGTGTTTTTCGATTAAAAAAAAAAGTTGAAAGCCTCTACAAATAGCTAAAATTTTTTACTAAATGGAAGACATATCATCTATTTAATTACATATATATATATATATATATATATATATATATATATATATATATATATATAAAAACTGGGCTAATGATGTAAAAAGAAAGAAAGAAAGAAAAGGCTGGCTGGTACAGAGGCCTAGCATTGTTGGCCCAAGCACTCCTGGGCTCTTTATTTTGGGCTAGGTATGTAGCCTGATCATTTTGGACCCAGTGTTGGCATCTTTTTATATTACCCTCAATTCTTTTAATCAAATTCATTATGAATTAAAACAATTAAATGATATTTAAAATATTATCCAATTTTGCAATGGATTTTCAAATAAGATTATGTTTTTTATAATGATATTGAAATCACTTTATGAATTTATATATATAAATAAAGCCTAGATTAATATAAAAAATGTTTGTGAATATTAATTGAAAATAAAATATTTATTTTGTTGCCTTTTATTGTAATTTTTTTACATCATTCTTTCAGATTAGTTATTATCTTATTTTATTATTTTAACATGTTCAAATTATTAAGTCATTATTTTGTTTTTTTTTTTTTTATTGAATCTTGTTTTTCAAAACATGATAAGTTTCCAATTTTTTTTATATTAAAAAATTAACTCAACCTCAACCTCAACCTGAGTAAAACATGAGTAACATATCTAATTAATAAACTTGTAAGGAAAAAATAACACCATTCAAAGTCACCTTGTAGCATCTCACTACATATTTATCCTGGTATAACCCGAAGCAGAAAGAAAATCTTGTACTTTACCGGACAGGAATTAAATATCATATGTTGTTTCAAATTAACCATGATTGGCTGACCACAGCTAAATAAAATAACAAAACAATTAAATTATTAGTTATGATTTAACAAAAGAGAAAAAACAACACCACGTCTCTCACGATTCCGTTAGACTAGAAAGCACCGTGAGCCCAATTTATTCATTGTTGGATCTAACCTGGGGGGCGAATAAAACTCTGGGTTTGAAAGGGGAAGAGAGAGAGAGAGCATTTGTTTCGTTTTACTAAAGAGGAAGATGAGAAGCAGCTCTCTGTAGTATTGGTTGGCTCTTCTTCACGGTTTTCAGAGCCAAATCTCTTGCAATTCTCCTCTCTTTCTCGCTAACCAAACGTGGGGTTTTGAATGAGATTGGAGAGAACTGGATAAATGTCGAGGATCTGTAACTTTTTAAGAAGACAGATTTATAGGTGTGATTAAGAAACGCAATCTGATTTTGTATTAGCGTTGCATGATAGAGTCTGGAAACGTGGTTGATAATTTGTTGGATTCTTTGTTTTACAAGCACATTTGTAGTGATTTGAAAGTTTTTTTTTTTCACAAGGAATGAGTTCCACGCTGGATTCTGATTTTGAAGATTGGCTTCGGTTGATTGAGTTTTATAGAGAGAAGGTATCGGAGCTGTGTTTTATTACCTATAGGTTCAGGTTCAGAATTTGAGACACAATTCGATTTATGTGGATGCTTTTTTCTGGCTAATTTTCTCAAATAATCGTGAGTTTGTTTTTCTTCTTTGTTTTGCAGACACATTGGGAAAGATATAAGAAGTTTCAGAAGGGATTTGGAGGATTTCTTGACAGAGTGTACTGTTAGAGGATACAATTTAAATAAGATTTTTTTGATATACAGAGATTGGAATCTGACATGAAAAGTCCTTTGAAATGTCATAAGAGTCGTTTCGTCAAAATCTGAATGATATCTGTATGAGAATCCAGGTTCTGATTTTGCAGTTTAACTCTCAAGATTGACAGTTTCCTAAATTGCAATTTACTTGGCGACTCTCTCTCTCTCTCTCCCCTGTTATAAAATAAAGCAGCAACTGATTCCTCTGCTTTTGCTCTCCCGCAGTCTACAGTGTTCCAAGAACGATCATTTTCTGTGGTATTCAACTCGATTGAGAATCAATTCAACATATTTGAAGTTACCGGGTAAAGCATCGATTTTATCCTCAATTGCTCTCTCACCCTTTATGGATTCTGCTTGAGATTTTCCTTCTCTTCAGGCCAAAATCTTTCTCCGTGAAAAATCCTTACTTGATTCACTTTCTGATTAACATTGTAGTTATCAGTTGTTCTTGACGCGTTCTTCCTTTCTCGCTGATTTTGGGAAATGAACATTCTACAATCAAGAGAAGCAGCTTCCCCCTGCAATTCTCATTCTCGTTATCATTTTCTCAATGATCTCTGTTTATGGTACATGGAAACCTACGGGCCAAAACAAACTACTCAAAAAGCGCGTTCGATTTTGTACTTTGAGGAGTTTCGACACTCTAGTAGAATTTTCTTCTTCTGATTTTTTCTCTGCAAATAAAAGCACCATGCCCCTTTTGAGGAATTTCTTATGCTCTTGTTTCTCCACGCGGATAAATTTTTTAAAATTTCTTAGATCCATTTCTAGATTGAATCCATCTCTTACATTTCTACTGATAAAAGATGCCAATCTCACGGCCACAGCTCATTTTTGTTTTTCTTGAATAATCCTTGCCGTCAGATTCACAATCTACACCGGGTTTCTTTTCCCCTTTTATTTTCCCTTGTTGTGTGTTTTTTTTTTTTTTGCAAGCCAGGCCCAGCTTCTTTTTATTTGAATTCTGTGGAAGTTGCAAAGTTCGCTTTATCTTTTTTGTTTTTATTATTGGTGGGATGGGACAGGTGTAGAAGAGTAAATGGAAAAGGACTCGTTGAGGAGCACCAATAATGGGAGCACGAGCAACACCACTACCAGCAACAACGGTGCCCAGAGAACCAGCTTAGATCCCAATAGGCAAACGACGTCGTCTGATCTTGTCTTGCAGTGGGGGAACCGGAAGCGTCTCAGGTGCATGAAAGTTCAAGTCAAGGACGTTTCGACCGCCCCGGTTCATAAGACAACAGTTCGTGTGGACCGTCGGGTTGTTACTTGTTAGAGCTGATAATAAAGATAAAGACAGCACTTGGCATCACCCGAGCAGCACAAATAATAATAATAATAATAGCAATCACAGCAACGGATATTCTAATCTCCGTCAACGTCTGTCTCCGCCTCCTCCGCCGCCCCCTCAGCGGATTTTAAGGTACAGATCTATCCCTTTTACCATGCAGCTCGTGAGTGTAACATGAACTTTTTACGTTTACTTGATGTGATGGATGAAATTTTGAGCATATTATGTGGTGGGGGTCTTGCCGTGTTGATTATATGAGGTTGTGGGAAATGGTGGAGGAATACGGATCGGGTCGCGGGCTGGTCCCGCGATGCTTTTTGGGTCGTGTTAGTCACTTATTTTATTTAGGTCATGTTAGTACTTTTCACCTCCCTTCACTTATTTTAGTTTTAGGTCTGTATAAAATGATTAAAACTCTAAAGAATTTCATTTTTTTTTACCAAAATATTTATTTATTAGTAGCATATTTTTTGAATTAAGACTAAAGGCAACTAAAATGATTTTTTAATAAAAATTTCAATAATTTAAAATAACTAGAAAAAATGTATCCCTTTCATCAAAACTAATTTTTTTTAATTATTTTAATAAAAACATTTTTTTCTTAATTAGAAGTATAGTTTTTTAAATAAAAAATATTATCATGATATGAAAAGTAGATTTTGATAAAAAGAAAAACATTGAAAATCATGTCTTTGTACGCAATTGAAGAAAAAAAAGAATAATTAATTTGAGAAAACTATGTAAATTTTTTTATTAAAAAGATAAAAAAATATAAATTTTATGTTCATGTTATTAATGACTATAAATTTTTTTAAAAATTGCATATTAGGTTCATAAATAATAATAAATAAAATAATTATTAATATTACCAAAAAAAATACAATAAATTTATTTGAAAATATAGATAAAATTAAATGATATTTAATGAACTAATATTTTAAATATAGTATGATATAATATATTTTATTTTATTTTTAATAATTTTAATTCAAATTAAATAAATGAAATCAAAGGATACCTCATGACTATAAATTTTTTAAAAATTGCATGTTAGGTTCATAAATAATAATAAACGAAATAAATATTAATATTATCAAAAAATAAAATAATTTTAGTTGAAAATACAGATAAAATTAAATGATATTTAATGACCTAATATTTCAAATATAATAAATTTTATCTCTACCTTGCTCTGATGATCAGTACAATAGGAAGTTCTGTGACTTGCGAGCGCAAATACTAAGTATATTTACTGTAGGGATAAGGGTACTAGTCTGAGATCCTTTTTTTATTATTATTATTATTATTAACTTGTGTGTTGGAATTAGCTTATATATCTTAATTAAATTATGAATTTTAAAATTAACGATATCTCTAATAGTCATGGGAAAGCTAGAACTCGTGACTAGTTAAACTATTTTTTTTAGTTCGAGTGTAGATGGTTTTTATAAAAATGGACAAGGCTGCATATAATTGATGCCATTTACTCTTGGACCGACACCTGGCCTGACTGGTCTGGTGATGGCCTCATAAAGTATTTCAGTCTCAACGAGCAACTTGGTACTTTTAAATTGTCGCTGACATTGTGATAAAGATGATGATTTAAAATATTTTTTTATTTAAAAATATATTAAAATAAATTTTTTTATATTTTTTAAAAATTAATTTTGATATTAGTATATTAAAATAATTTGAAAATATAATTTTTTTTTAATTTTCAACAAAAAACTAAATTAAAAAAAACGTAATTTACATCAAGTTTCTAAACACTTCATAACAGGTGGCGTAGAGGTTTGATAAAATTCTTTAAAAGATCAAGCAATATTTTTCTTGGTTAAGTAAGATATTAAAAGAGGCTTATATTTGTCCACTTCCCGAATGGTCAGGTGGCGCATGGGAAGGGCTCAGAAGTGCATGAAAGCGCCTTCTTTGTAGCCGTTCGGTCACGGTCAGTGCATGAAAGCGCCTTCTTCTTGCTAGTCAAAATTGATGTGTAGATAAAATAGGCTGCTCTTTGCTAATTTTAATGATTTTGTTGGGAGTTCTTGAAGGGGGGAATTGAGTAGGGAGTAGTGACTTGTTAGCAAGGATTTATGAATTGGAAACTACGACGATGATTTGAAGAATTACTTGCATGGAAACCTCAGAAATATGACACGAATTGTATGCTTCCATAAGGAATTATTTGGTCCAAAAGGCATACAGAATAAAATAGAAAAAGAAGGAAAAGGAGAGGCTGAATTAGATCTGACTTTTCCTGCTGTAGTTTCTAGTTGGTTTTTGGCTGCCTTATCTTCTCTTGATCATAACCTCTCACTTTCTAATCCACACCCGCAGGGGCTCTTTGGGTTTTAGGGTATTTGAGAGCATGATGGTTATTATTCCTTAAAAGTATTTTTTATTTAATATTATTCTTAATATTCACACATCAAAATAATATTAACCCGTATCTGAAAAGCATAGCTCTCGCCAATTTCGTTTTCTTAAACCGCTAGTCACCGTCCGATTTCACATAAAAAGATCAGGAGTCTGGTCCACATTCTTCTTAAACCCTATAAAAGAGCCAAAACAAGATCCAACGGCCACAAAAGCAGCTTAAAAGACCAGCTGTTCACGTTGGATTAGAACACGAATAGAAATAGAATCTCCACTGCTATCTCTCTCCCCCTCAAATATCTAAAACTTTTCATAAACAGAGGGCAAAAATAGGAGAAAAATCAAACAACACAGCGCCTCCTGCTAGTATAACCCCTCCTTTCAAATCCTATGTAGCCCACAAAAGAAGTCAAATCTCACTCGCAAACCCCATTTTCTTCGCAAAACCGGCCGAGATTCTAGACAGTCCCTGCCCACCGATCTTAGATCAATCAAAATTCCCCAAAGGTTATTCTCGTAATTTCATAATTACCCCCTTCAAATCTCTCCACTTTTTTTACTTTTTTTTTTTTAAATATATTTTTTCACTACTTTCCATTAAAAACACACTTCAGATGGGGGGTGTCACTTTTATCATATTTCCTAGTCATGTCACATGATCTAATTTTGTTTGTTTGATGCTGTTTGTTCTGTATTTGTGCTGTTAATTCAATAGGAATTCGGAGAATTCAAGTGCCATGAGAGGAGGCCAGAGCAACGGTGGTGGTCTGGGTAGGATTGCTTCACCAGACAAGGGTGCGCACGATAAGAGGAGTAACAACCATACCCACCACCACCACAATAGCAGCAAAAACCATGAGAATCATAACAATAACAAATCAGCGGCATCTTCGGATACCAAGAAAGCAGGAGGGTCATCTTCTGGGGGAAGTGGAGAACCACCACCACCACCACCACCACCAGCAGTTTGGCCACCAAAGTTTGTTATTGCTTTAACTAATAAAGAGAAAGAAGAAGATTTCTTTGTCTTTAAAGGGTCCAAGCTGCCTCAAAGACCCAAAAAGAGAGCCAAATTCATTCAGCGCACCCTCAATGTAAGACCCCTCACCTCCCTTTCCTTTTTTTTTTTTTTTTTTTTGAATTCTTCCTCTATCTTTGATTAGATTCTAAATTATTTGAAGATTAGGAAAGTAAAACATCCCCTTAACTGTTTTAGATGATCAATAATAATCTACTGTCTCATTCACTGATTTGTACGCTAATTTATTTTTATGGGATTGAAATAGACACATCTTGGATAACCTTACAAACGATAGAATTGGAGAAAGGTGATTGAATTTAGAATGAGGCACGAACATTTATAACGCAGGTGTGATTAAGTTAGTGTTTTTATTTCCTGTTTAAAGTTTTTAAAGATTTTTTATTTTTTTATTGGTTTGGTATTAAAAATAAATATTAAAAAATAAAAAAATATTATTTTAATTTTAATTTTTATATGAATTTTCTTTTGGAGAAAGTAACACGTAAGGAAAAAGGATTTTTTAAGGATCCCGTCAATTGAAAGATTAGGGTTTGAGCGGGGAGGAGGGTGGGTTTACGCGATTTTGGTCTCTTTTTTTTTTTTTTTTTAATTTGGCTGGAAAAGCTAGGAAAGCGTGTAATGTGGTGACCAAGTGAGAGCAGCAGCAACTTGTTGTACGTGTCAGCCAAGCTGTGGATGTTTGCCTACCTACTAATAATGACCTAAGTTTGTTAGCTCTATCTCTCTAGTTTGAGAAATCTTATTTTCATAAACAAATAGATTACTTGCTAGGACTCTCATGGTGTCCAGGTGTAGGGTGAGGATTTCCTAGCTTGTCATCAAATGTGTAATACAAAAGTAGCATGAACCGACGGTTACTCGCCACTTACCCACTCTTGTTGGGGGCCGTCTTTTAATTTATTCCGTGGTTTATTATTATGGTGGTTACTCTCACCTTGGACCGCAAAATGCATGCCTATGATATTCTATCTCCATGTGCTATATTTTTTGTGATATTCCGGGAATAATGTTTACTTTGTGGGCAAATTGTCATCCCATGATCCGATTTTTTATTATTATTATTTTTTTACTATTGGTTATTAAAAGGGTACGGGGGGATGGTAGTATCACGTTAGAAATGGTGCTCTTTTTTTTATTTTTTTATTTTTTTATTTTTTTGAGAGGTGTATCGAGCTGTCGATTTTCTAGAGGGAACGTCGTAATCTGACTCTGGTTTTGGTTATTGGACATTGTTGCATAGCTTGTGAGCCCCGGAGCATGGCTATGTGATTTGACACTAGAACGTTATGAAGTCAGAGAGAAGAAGATCACCAAGAAGGTACCTCCAATTCATGAACATTATTTATTTTCATTGCTCTGTCCATTACACAGCATCTCATTCGTTTCCATGCAGAGACCAAGAGGGTTGAAGGCCATGGGAAATGTAGACTCTGACTCTGAGTAGAAGAAAGAAAACTCTGGACGAATCACAAATGTACCTTAGCCTTCTCTAGGAAGAAGATAGACAACAAATCATCGTTGGAAATTGTTTTTTGTTTTTTTTAGGATGTAAGAAAGATGTCTGTAGTGCCTTGCCCTGTAAATCGCCACCTTTCACCTCCTGCAAGAATGAAAAGTAGAAAATTTCAGTCATGTTTTTCCCTTCATTTCTTACGTAAATTTCCTGAACCACTTCTTTCAATTATAACCCCCTTCGATTTAAGTAGATGGGTAATGCCAACCGCCGCTGCTTTGCCGTGAGCTAAAAGTAAGTTATGCTACAAAGAACTTGATATAATAGCTTTGTGATGTGGACAAGAACACCCTCTGCTTAACTCCAGTTTCTTCATAGCTGTTTTTGCATCATGTGTGTTTAGTATTTTAATTCGCGTGTTTTTTTAAACTTTTTTCTTAAATTATATTAAAATATATTTTCAGATTTTTTATTTTTTATTTTTAATATCAACCATTAAAAAATATATATTTATTTGACATTTTTTATATTAAACATTTTTTTTTAAAATATAAGTAGAAATATGATGACAAACAACTTGATCATCTCCATCCTTTAATCTGTAATGTAAAGGTGGTAAAAATTAATTAAAAAAAGTTGTGAACATGTCACTTAACATGTATATATCTATATTTAGCTGCATTATTTCAGCATTATCCATCCAAATTTAAGAGATGAGGACCAATGACAAGCGTGATTCTACTGCATTTTACATAAGCTTCAAACAATCATGTTATGTTAATTACACCTTTTTATTTTATGATTTATTAATCAATACATTTATTGTTGATTTTATTATCAAGCATATAAATATATGATATGATATCCGGCGAGCTTGATATGTGAAGCACACCTTAGCTTAGACTGACGTAATTTTTTCAAACCAAAGGCACTTTAAAGCTTATTTACTAAAAGAGGCTAGTTTTTTTCTATATATGCAGGCATTTTTTGTAATTAAAAAAATTACTATCCAAATTAAGAATAATAAATTTAAGAAATAAAAAAACATACATATTAAAAAAAAAAAAAAAAACTACGGGCTCTTTTGTTATCTTTTCCCTCAAGTTCAAATATTTATACAACCCAACAACCTTAGTTTGAATACTGTCAATTAAGGTACTTCCAACATTCTTTTGCTCTTTTTTTTTTTTTTTTTTTTTTTTTCCAGTTTGTATATTATACTTTGTAAATTTTAGGGTTTGCACTTTAAGAATAATTTGATTAGATGCTAAATTTGTCATGTATATATATATAACAAAAACCCTAATATTCATCTACTGATTTGATAGCTCAGAAGAAATATTAGAAGATAATGAATTTTTTCTCCATTCAACTTGACCACAAGTGCAGGATAAAGCTACCACACAAATCTGCTAAAGGTATACTGTTTGGAAGACTTTAGAGACAAATAAGCCGATTTGAGAGGAAAAGAAGATCACTAAAATATTTCTATCAACAAGTAAAGAAGAAACTTTTATAGTGAGTAATGTTTGTAAGTAATTCTCTAATAATACACATGAATAATTACTATTAGAAAATTGACAAACAGTCACGCAAACAACGATCAAAATTATTCTATATGTAATTTCCAATAAAAATATTAATGAAAAATTTTCATTGGTAATTTCCCAAAAAAATAACAATGAAAATTGATTACAATTGAAAATTTTTCATTAATATTTTAATGAAAATTGTTTCGTCAATAATTTCCAATTGAATTAGGGATGGGAGGTCTGTTAAAAATTAAGGTATTTATTTCCTATGAAATCAACAATGAAACAGGGGCATCTGTAGAAACATATAAAAAAAATCAACCAATTAAAATTTTGCACATTTCATTTTTATTTTATTTTTACATAAAGAAAATAAATTAAAATTGAAATAAATGATATGAAAAATAAATGAGTTTTTATATATTTCTTGACTAATGAAATGTTGACATATGAGATGATATATTTAAAATTTTTTTGTCATAAATACAAGATTTCATAAATAAAAATCTACCAATAAAATAATGTCATGTGATATTAGTAAAAGACCTTAGTATCCCCACAAATCTCTATAAATAAAAGATCTCACCTTAGACATAAAAAACAATTCTTCTTGGAGGTACAATATTTTCTTTAAGACAAACTCTTGAAGTAAAGAAACTCTCTAAAAAGCTCTCAAGTCTTTTTTATTTATATTTGAATTCTACAAAAAAATAAAATTTTATTGGATTAAACATAAACACTCCATAAAAAATTTTAAGCAACACTTGAAAGATATATCAAAGATATTTTTCAAAACATCAAATCATAAAAATCTTACTTTGCAATGCCTGTTTAAATTTGATTTCTAGCAAAACATAAATTATTATTTGATTTCACAGATAAATCAAATTTAAAAAAATAAGAGATCGTTTTATTTGTTTGTATGAATATTTTAAATAAAAATTGTATTCAATCAAATATTTTAATAAAATTAAATAGTTATATACGTGTGCTTGTTTAATTTTTAGATACTCAAAAATAAATTTAATGAGATCACGGAAATTTCATGGATCTAACTGAAAAAATAAATTAATCAATTAAAACTTCTAAAAATTGAACTTGAAAAAAAAAAAAAGCCTTGGAGGAAGAAGAGTAGAAGTTGAGGATGAGGGGAAACTAATAGACTTGTATATTTAAGATAATTGTACCTCTCTCTCTCTCTCTCTCTCTCTCTCTCTCTCTCTAAAAAATAAAATTAAAGGAAAGTGCACTTAATTTAATCCGTGGAGATTATGACGATTTCCATTTGAAAAAAGAGACACTTCCTATGCCTTAAATCTCAACGGAAATGAGAAGGGTAAGCGTTGAACAAATGAAGTTGTTTGTGAGTTGGAATTACTAAATTAACCCTAAAAACAAATGAAGGGTAAGCTTCCACAAGTCACGTTATATTACACATTTAAGGGAAGGCTAGAGACTTAGATTTGAAATTTTCACCTTTACAGTGCTCTCCTATTTATATTCTCGGAAAGATGAGAATATAAGAAGGATATCCTATATAAAGATTCATACAGGCCCTTTACAAAAAATCAAGACAAAATATATATATATATATATATATATATATATATATAAAAAACAACTGAAATATTTATTTATTAGAATAATTCATCACGTCATTTATAAGTTTCACTAATTCAATATTATATATAAATGTTTTTTCCTCCATATTTATCTTTTATCGTTTGGCATGCTTTTAAATCCACATCCATTATATATATTATATATAAAGTTAAAATAGCTCAATATTTCATTATATACTTTACATAATAAAATTACCATTTTACTTCTAAACAACATAGCTTTTAGGAGGGTAGTTCACTAAATTCATAAGGGTTCAAATATTATTATCAAATTTATAAGAGTCATTATAATAATCTCATATTTTAATGGTACATTTAAATTACTTAATTGTTATTGAAAGTTATTTTCATTTAATTATTGAAGGGGTATTCTCATTTTTTTATATATTTTTTAAAATATTAGAATTACTAAATTAACCCTAAAATTAAATTTTCTAAGTTTTGCGCTAAGGGGTGTTTTTGTCATTTTTCTATAGATTCTTTTATTATTATTAAGTTAGTTTAGGGGTGATTCACTTTTTTCCCATTTCTTAAAAATATTTATATAAAAAAGCTACCAGTGTATTGAACAACTCCACACTTTTTAAACAACGTTAGCCTCCATATGCTGGAAGAACACTAGGTAGTGTTTGGCTGTGCGTTTCAACCTGTATTTCGTTAAATTTTGATTTTTTTTTTTTACTAAAATTGAGTGCGGTTTGTATTTTTTGGATCATTTTGATGTGCTGATGTCAAAAATGATTTTTAAAAAATAAAAAAAAATCATTGGCATGTATTTCGACACGAAAGTTATTTGAAAAGCAACCGCTACCACACTGCCAAACATACTTCCATGACTTTTGAAGCTACACAATGCCATCTTTCATGCAAAGTAGCACATGTAGTGTTTTGAAGGGCAACTTCACTCTTACCTCATCTTCATTTTCTTTTCCTCTTCTCTCTTCCCTTTACATTGAATTCCGTGACAGCCATTAAAAAAAATCAACTTTGTCATTTTATTTTATGACATTTCATATTTGACCCTTAATTATTTTATTTTTAAGTTTGGTTTTTAACTCTTTTATCAAATCTTAATTTGTTTTCAATTTCATCATTGAATCCACAAACTTGATTTTTAATTTTTTTTAAGTTTGGTCCTCATTTTCTTGATTTCTATTTTTAATTTGGATTCTCTTATGAATTTAATTTTTTTTTAATTTTACCCTTCAATTTAAATTTTGAAAATAATTAAAGTTTGGCTCTCAATGTTTTGATTTTAAATTTCAATTCCTAACCCTTTTATCAAAATTTAAATTTTTTTACAATTTTATCCTTGAATCCATAATCTTGATTTTTTAATTTTTTTTTTTCAAACTTAATCCTCATTCTCTTGATTTTTATTTTTTATTTTGGATTCTTTTGTTAATTTTATTTTCTTTATAACTTTACCCTTTAATTTAAAGTTTTATGATATTTAAGGTTAGACCCTCAATATTTTGATTTTAAATTTTGACTCTAAACCTTTTTATCAAAATTAAATTTGCTTTCAATTTCATCATTAGATCCATAATCTTGATTATTTAATTTTTCAAGTTTGGTTCTTATTCTCTTAATTTTTATTTTTAATTTGGATTCCTTATATTAATTTGATTTTTCTTTTCAATTTATTTAACTTAAAATTTTAGATTGTCCTCTTTATTTTTTGGGAGTCAATCCAAGGCAAATATTGATCACATGCCAAGTGGATTGATCTAACTTAACCCAAGTCAAATGAATTTTTTATATATATAAAAATATAAGGATGACATCATTTTGAAAAAAAATAACGAAAAATAGTTAATGATTTTTTACTCGATCTTTACTAGATTTGTCACTGGTTGACTCGGTCATAGATCAACCCATATTTTTTATCATTTCACAATAAAATCAATTCTCCCCAAATTTTTTTTTAAAACCTGACCCACCCTAAGCCTTAGGTTGCAGGTTATCCCACCATTTTACCTTCTATTAGATTATTTCGTTCACATAATTCCTCTCATGAGTTTTGTTAACCTCACTTAAATTTGCTAGTGCTTTTTTTTAGATTTATTTTTATTAATTGATTTGTTTTTTTTTAATTTTATCCTTATATGTTTGGATTCTTTACAATTAACAATTGTAATTTTTTTTCAATTTTCTTTTTATAATGTCATGCCATTTTTTTCGTTTCTTCAAAATAATTAATAGAAAATATTAAATTAATTTATCAATGACTACCCATACTTCAAGAGAGATAGATACAAATAAACGGTTAAAATCATGCTTGTGGCATTAGCTATACCTCCTCTGTACATATAATTGGGCTTTTGGACATGGATTCCCCCAGGGAACAAGCATGAAAGCACACCACATCAACCAGGATGGTGACTGAAAAAGACCTAACGTCTAAAATGCAAAGAATGAATGTAGCATAGCATATTTCTCCAAACCATTCTCAACTGCTAATGGTTGTCTGGTTGAGTTCATTTATCAAAATCCCAAAACGTTTCGTGATATGTGTAACAGAGGTTCCAAAGCACTTGGTGCAAATTTCCTCGCAAAAAGAAAACAAATTGAAGTCGATTGATTATTGTAAATGCAATGCATATCTTCATGAACCTTTTTGAAGAACTCCTCCTTTATGTCCGCTCTTCCGAAGGTAGCTGGGTGAGCTCCACCCCTTGACCAGTCCACCCAGGTAAGGGTTCTGTTCGCTAAGAGAGGTGCTGTTCGAATGGTCAACATGGTGGGGAAATAATGTTCATCAACATAACAATGTGGTTTACAGAATTCCTCAAATTTTGGGTAAAATGTAGTATCTTCCACTATGTTGACTGCAAGCTTTCGGTTAATCTCAAACCATTGAGATCCTTTACGCCAGTTGGTAATATTCACCTCAGGTGCCATGTTCTCATTATACCGCCCTCTCCCATATGGCCCATGGTCGTCAAATGCACTAATGAAGCTATGCTTGGATCTCATTATGTATCCATACACGAAAGTAAAATTAAAGAGAGGAATGCAAGATTCGGACACCAGAACGAACCGCTCATTCAAGATATCGAGCAATGCATTGGCAAGGAGTCTTCGTTCAGCATCACACATACTCATCTTACCCCATTCAGAAATCTGTGTTGGGAAAGCACAAGATAAAATGTAAGTTAGCACAAGATAAAATGTAAGTTCCTTATATTATAAGGTCAAAAGTCAAATGGTTGGTAAAACTTCATGTAATAGAAACAAAAGATGTTACCTGAAAACCAAAGCTTTGTGCAAAATGTTAATCAGGTAAGAAATTATCTTGCTTGTGTAATAATTTAATTTCATGGACATTTTGACATCACAATTTCCAAGATTTTTTTTTTCTTTTTTGACAGTTAATAGGATAAGAAATTATTAAAAAGACGAAACAACTTTGAAGATATGAAGTGGCTACCTTCAGCAAGAAAGGAACCAGAGGTAATAGACAATTTGAAATACACTCAAAGTGATTTCATGTATCGACACAATAAGTAATGGATGAACATGGCTCCATCTTTTTTTCATTGCTACATGTGCAGTCTTCGATTCCTAACTGTACCATCACAAACTCCACACTTAGCTTAGAAATTCAACCTTAACATATTTAAAATTCTTTTCCAACCAGCTCCGGGGACACTAACTTGGTTCATTCAATAAAAGATAACTTTTGACTTGTGTACAAGAGAAAAAAGAGCATGTAGGAACCCATCAAATGGAGTAAAATTAATTGATGGGCTTAGCCAGCTCCATTCCATCACCAGCTATTGCTCTTTCATCTGTTTTCATTGTTAGATGTAGACAAGGTATGGCTTTGAAGCTTAGATATGGGCATCAAGGAAGGAATAGGTATGGAGGAGAAAAGAACGAACTCGAAGCATCAAGGTGCAAGATAGGAGTGCAACACATGGACTCGAAGCAAAAGATAGCAAGTTATCATGAGTCATCTTGCTAAAAATACTATTGCATGTATAATACAACCTAAAGAAGATCAACAATCATTAGTCAACAACCTAAAATGTTACAACCTTCTATCTTACTACAATATTCCAGAATATAACTCCTTGTACTGGCTTTTTCTCAATTAAGGTCAACTCTCCTTCAATCCAACTTCAAACAATGAAATGCCACCAAAATAGTTCCACAAAGATTCCAAGCAATGATGGCTCTGTTGTTAAAAATTTGTATGCAAATTCTAAGCCTTAGCATTTTCAAGGTAATTTTTAACCCAAGCAGTGGCATGTTATGGTAGCCCATAAAACTCTCATAGACTTATCACTAAAGGTATTCTATATAATGCTTTAGTCCATGTCAAACACTCTCAACTCCCTTATTTACAAGTCAATCTCACCTGCAACTGCCATCACACAAGTAATTTCCAACAGGCTTGTTCCAGAGTCTTATATCCTGTCTTGCTGGATATAAATTGTGTAATCACATAATACAGGAGTAAAAGAGTTCATTTACTTGTATAATTTCAACTTGCTATCTGTTGAAACAGAGCAATTGTTTGGGCACTTTTCTCATGGTGGGACTGCCACAGGCTTCCACACAAATTATTGCAAATCCCATTAGAAATTTATATGACATCTAATGACACTTCTATGAATGTTCTCAAAAGTATGCATTCATAGGTTAATTGTCATGAAAATCCCCTTTACCCAAAAGAACACAAAATTTCCTTAAAAAATGCAAGACTAACTAGAAGAATTCAAGTATAAACATACATCGAAAGTTGGAATGAAGAATGGAGAATCCTAAACTTTTTCAACTTCCAACCTAAAAATGTTGCAACTTCCAACAGCAAGTATATCTGAAGTCCTCAAATAAGTGTTAGGAAAAACAGACAAATGGAGAATCCAGTAGCTAGAAAACTGCATCTCTATCTCGAACATGCAGTTATTCTCAAGGAAACTGCTTTGAGCAGTGGAAACTTTTCTATTCAAAAATCCATGTTTAAGAAGTATGCAGATCCAAATAGACATCACAATTTTCAAACCACACTACATAATCGTAAGCAAACTAAAGTAGCTATTTACAGACAACTAGAACCCAGAAAAAAAAAAACCAAATATAGAAAACTGGAGCAATAGCATTTATAAACAGCTCTCAATCATCAAACAAATATCAACATGAAATTCTTAAATTACAGTGAACACTGAATGAAATAAAATAAGGATGTTTAACACGGGCATTCACACACCTGACTTGGGATTTGTCTCCGGTGGAAAACTGAAGAAGGTGGAAATTTGGCTTCAAATGTTGGCATCGAATGAATATAGACCGAATAGAGCCCTTCATGCCCCTTCAAAAACTTTTCCCAAAGAGGCGCCAGAGGCAATGGCCCCTTTGTCAGAAACATAAACGCAATCTTAGGAACTCTCTTGAAGGGATACTTCTTTATCCGAGGAACAAAAGAAGCCCTCCAAAAGAGCTCCTCATCACTCATTTTATGGAGCAGGTTCGATGGACGCCTAATCCAACGATCCAAAGTATTCGGTTCATCAAAGCAATGCTTAAAAGCAGACTTAACAGCTGTCCCTGCAGTCTGAACTCCAGAACGCTTGATTGTATACATACTGATGATTGAAAAGGAGATGCATATAGCTAAAAACAGCAAAAATAACTGGAGTAACCTTATTGGAGAGGACTTGGATTGGCTTGCTTTGATCGAAACTGCAGGGTCCTTCCCTTCCTCTAATGAAACAACTCTTGATTGCATCTTTATAACAGCACTATAATCAGAATTCACCTTCTGGGTCTGATCTAGCTACACCCTTTATGCATTAAAATTGCTTAGAACCTCAAAAAGCTAGAAAAGAAATCAACTTTTCTCTCCAAAGTAAGAACCCCAAAACTCCAAGATTGCATCTTTCAAGAGAAACAGTGAGCTCAAGTTTAAGACGCCACGCTCTTATCAAGCAAAAACCGATACAGATCTAAAATCCAATCCTAAAATACCTTAAAAGATAATGTTATGTTGAAATCCCAGTTTGCAGCAAATGGGGTTTTAGACAAATCAAAGGTTCTGAATCAAGATCACAAAGAGGAAACAAAAAGAACCAAAATTTGAACATACCATGTTACTATTCAGTGGTGCAAAATGAACAAAGTCAAAAGGAAACTTCAATTACGGCAAGATTGAATTTTGAGAGAGAATGGCTGAGAAAGGTAGGCAAAAGAGAACAAAAAGTCTGGTGGAAGAGAGAGGAAGGTGGGAGTCTCTATCTCCAAGAGAGCGGGGAAGAGTGGAAGTTATGTATACATAGGATGGAGTGAAATTGAGGGAAGGGGTGGGGGATTGATGATCTGTGAAATGTGGAGGTTTTTGTAAGAATGTTTTGTCACACGATGGAAGTGCGAGGGGACGGTGGGCCCTGGCTTTGGCTTTGTCGGGGATCTTTCCTTTGTAGTTTAAAACAAGAACTTTCAATAATTTACATCGATGTGATTGGTATGGCGACGAGTCATTCATAGTTGCACTTAGAACGGCTGAAATACCCTTATAAATGAAAAGGCGTATTATACTGTAAGAAAATCATAGAGCACAGACCTGTTTCTTTGTTTATTTCACTATTTATTTATTTTCTAACAAACAGCGCTCGTCCTCCTCGTATTCATACGACACATTGTAGCGACGGTGAAACTTAACATTCAATATTATTTCTCTCAAACGGAATCTCTCCCCCAAGACATGTCATCAACAAGCGTCCCCGGATCCATGAGATGGGCACCTCGTCAACTCATTTCACGTTGTGACACAAGGGAAATTATTTTTCTATTTAGCTAAATATATTATAAAATATACTTAATAATTTTATTTTTTCTGATTTATTTAAAATTCTTATTTTCTGATAAAATATACATGAATTGAAATGCTCCACCATTTACTAATATTTCTTTTGGCGATGCTATCATATTTAAATAACAACGAAAATAATTATATTGTTAATAATATTATCATTGATAAATTAAAGGTCGAGTGTAAATAAAACATGAAAGTGTTTAGTAAAAACACATTGCTGATTTATTTTATGTTGATTTTTTTTATTACAAATTTATTGTTATCACAAAAATATATTTATTCAAGATTTATATGGATACAACACATATTAGTAAAGTAAATTTAAAATTTGCAATTTATTACTTCAAAAACTAAAAAAAAAGGAAACAATTTATTAATGGTTGTTTTTTATACAAATTCTAAAATGTCTAAAATTTTTATACATATGAAATCAAGGAAAGAAAAAAAAGTTGGAAAGTTTTGTTTTGACATCCACAATTTCGAAGCAAAAGTAACTTAAACTCGAAAGAAAATAAGTTTTTTTTTCACCAATGGAGATTGATGTAGGAGTTTTAAAAGAAAGCTTAATTATTTTTATTCTTTCTTATTTGGTTTAGAAAATAAAAAAAAAACATTTGTTTAATAATTTTATTTTTCCTTGTTTGTGAGGACTTTTATTGTTTCTCCTTTATTTTTAAGTTTTTTAGTTTATTTAGATTGTTTTTTGTATTTATTTAATGAGTTATAAATCTTTTAGAGAATATTAAGTAATAAAATTAGAAATTAAAATTTAATTCCAATTTTATCTTTCTAATTTGCTACTATCTTGTTTGTGTTTCTTTGCGTCTTTGTAACCTCACATGCATGATCTTAACATCTTAGGCAGGAAAGGTGAGCTAGCTAGGTGGAGCAATTGAGTTGCAGAGTGAGATGCCTAAACAATTTTGGAGTTAATAATTAATAATAACAACATGGTTGTGACCTTAATCCCGAAGACAAATATATATTTAATAATACTGTTAAACATGTTTTTCGTCAATAACAAATATAACACTAATATTTTTTAAGGGTTTGTTAATGATTTTAATTTTGAAAAACACTCAATTTTTTTTTTCAAATATCAATGTTAAACAGTAATAAGTCTATTGCGGGAGCTCAGGAATTACAGAAATAGTAATCGGTCCTCGGAAGCCAAGCCACAATTCCACATGCCTTTCCGCGTTCACCAAAATACGGTGATGTAAAAGTTTGTCGCACGAGAATTCAACGGAATCTCCATGCAGACTGAAGAACCAAATAATTGTGATGGGGGCTCAGGCTCACATGTCAAGATCAACGGGCATCAATTGATCGTGTTGCCAAAAGCAAATTATAAAATGTACTTGAAAACATTACTAAATAAACTAATTTGCTCAGGTGTTTGTTTCAATATAGTTTTCGGTACTGTGGTGTCTCTAGTAGTTCACCATGGATTTCAACAGTGAATTTATTTTAGTCATCATTTTTTTATAAGGAAGCAATCTTTAAAGTTTTGGATAGGAGAGCGGTGATCAATGGTGAGAGTGAAATGGGTTGTTGTTGACTAGAATGTTAATGCCATCAAGTTTTACGAGGAAATGGGTGCTTTCTACTATGGCTTCACAGATGAAGCATTTGTTGGAGTTGAATGGAGGTTATAGTGAGTGTGGATCTATGATTGTTGTGGTGGGTAGAAAAGGTTGTTGGATAGCTTCGGTTTTGTGAGGAGAATGAATGAGCCATGTGTTTCCAGTGGCCGAAAATTAAAAGATGAACGTGGCAGTGTGAGTCTTGTGGCGGTGAAGAAACAAGGCTACCATGCATAAAAAAGAAGAAAATGAGAGCTGCAATGGAGATGCTGGTTCCGAGGAAAGAGGGGAGAGACGGGTTGCAACCAGCTTTAATCATGTAAAATGTTATTGGCTTTAGAATTTAAATTGTAGGTTATAAAGTGTAAAATGTTTTGTAAATTGAAAAAAAAGGACAAAGCATAGTATGCTCGGATTAATTTTCTCATTGATAAAAACCACCAAACAAAAACAAAAGGAGACATTTTTACCTGATTACTCTTCAGCCAACTCCAAGATCTACAAATTACTACCCCCTTCTCCTCGATCTCACCACTTCAAATCCTCTCTACATTTCACCACGAACTTTGCTGATCGATCATGGATTTCATGAAAGTCTTTGACCAAACTGTCCGCGAAATGTCAGCTTCCAATCCTCTCTTTTCCTCCTTATCTTAACAATTCTATCAATAATATACGGTTTTGTTTTTTTCGCAGAAAGAGAGGTCAATCTCAAGGTCTTGAAGGTTCCCGAAATCGAACAAAAGGTAATATTTCGTAAATGACTGATTTGATGTTTTCTTCAATTTAAATTGATAAAAACCGGTATTAATCTGGTGCATATTGGTTTTGTTTTTCGTGCAATGCTTGTTTGAGAATTTTTTATAGGGTTAATTTTTCCTTTCCGTGTAAAAATTGTTGATATATGCCTCCTCCGTGTTTATGTGATAGAATTAACTTGATTTGTGCTGCTGGATTTTATGATTCGATGACGTTCTGCATCCGTAGTAATATAGCTTGGGTTATGAAATTATGTTAAACGCACTGTAGATTTTCTGTTTCCGCTTTACAGTGCAGGCCACGAAGTTCTTACAACAAGTGGATCTATCGTATGTGGTTTTTTCTGCAGGTGAACTTTTTGTAAATTATTAATAAAGGTGTTGGATGCCACTGACGATGTGCCATGGGGTCCGCATGGCTCTGCATTGGCTGAGATTGTGCATGCTACTAACAAAACAGTGATTCATGACTTGTTTTTACGTTCCTTTACTAAAGTAGTTTGCTTATGCTCGTTTTGTTAGGGGAAGATGGGGCGTTGATTTTTGTTTGTGTATTTGTTTTCTTGCAGTATCGTGTAGCACGGAATGTCAAATGATTATGAATGTTCTGTGGACGAGGTTAGGTGAGACGGGCAAGGGCTGGAGTCTTGTGGACGAGGTTAGGCGAGACAGGTTAGGTTACCTTTTCAGATTTTCTGCTTTAGAGTTTTTTATTATACAGGCGTAAGCTCCCCAATCTTGTAATGTTATATTGCCCTTTAAAGCCTCTGATTTGTGAAATCATTTTGATATCAGGCATTGACTGTCATAGAGTATTTGGTGGCAAATGGATCTGATCGTGCTGTTGATGATGTGATAGATAGAACATCCATTCCAGATTTCAGTGAGGGCTATTTTCATATCCAGCTAAAATTGACCATGCTTGTCTGTCTTTACAGAGCAAGGTTGAATTTTCATTAACATTTAAGTTCCCTTTTGAGAAATAAGGATAAAATACTTGAAGTCAGAAATAAGGCTACTGATAACCGAGACAAGTTCATGCTTCAAGAACTGATATTATGTTTTAGACTCTCTTTCTTTTCTTTTTTGACTAAACTGTTAGCATTATCTTAGGTATGTTGGTTTTTCATCTAGTGCAATAAAGTCAAGTTCAGCGTTGTTTGGTAGCAGCAGCAACTTCCAAAATAGAGATGGGTATGGAGGTGGCGGAAGTGGTATGACAGATGAAGATAGCTATGATTGTTATAAAAAAGAACAGAGTCAAAAGGATTCCTACACAAAGTCACATCGAGGGGGTAAAAATGATTATCAATGCAGCACCTTGAAAGAGGTTCTACATGCTTTGGAAGGTTTTGTTTTTTATCATTAGATTGCTGGGAAATCATAATTTTTCATTTTTATGCCTTGGTGGGTTGCAATTCAATTTTGATGGTTCTGATCTTTTTGGTGCATTCACTTGTAGCTCCAATCCAGCTTCTACAGAATCAACAGAGTCCTGGCAGTTAACAATGTGGATGGGGAGTCTTTGGCAAGCTCCAATCCTCGACAAAAGGAGGGTTTTCAGGTGAAATCTGGAATATGGGCAGATTCACTGAGCTGGACTGATTGATCTTTTTTTTTTTTTTTGATTTACGTGGGTGTCCAGGCCAGCTTACGCGTACTACGACTAATCCCACGGCTCACTGAACATCCTGCAAACCCAATAAGCATATAAAGCACCGCGAGGGTGACAGACATGCACGGTAAGGTTTGAACCCAGGATACAGAGGAAGAGAACAAGTCCCTTCAACCGCTGGGTCAAGACCTCAAGTGCAGATATATAAAGAACTAGGGCATGAAAAAGGTTAGCTGCTGCTCTGGCTGGTTAGGGCCTTTTTGACCATGTACCCACACATGGTTAACATCCTGCACTAGATTTAAAGCAGAGAATTTCACATCCTATCCTATGGCTAACCTCTGGAATTTGCAATCAATCCCAAAATCACGGTTTGAACTTGGAAAAAAGACAACCCAGTTGCAGGTGCCCAAATGGGTAAGATAGTGGCTGATAATTGCCATCCCTTAAATTGGCAGCCAAAATTCCTAATTTTTGGAATTATTCGCCATTGAGCTTGCCTCTAAATGCAATATAGACACTGATAATTGTATCAAACCACATGAAACCCGCAAATCACTGAACAAATTAGCATTATCGTGATCAGATTGGGAGGCAAGTCATCGGAAGTTTAAGAAGGCAAATTTTGTCTCAAACTTGCCATTTTTACACTGAAGATTAAGTTGAACAAGCATGACAAATCCAGCTCCCTAAAATATATCCAGCATTTTCCCCCTCAACATGGCTTCAGCTTTCCTCACTTGTTTCACCGGTCCTACTATGAATACCTACATGAAAATAATCAACATTTACCCACGAGGATTACAATGAATAAATATTAAGTAAATCCTGAACACAGGCCGCATGGATTATATTTTACAGCTTTGTTTTGTAAGTCTCTCTCTACTAAGGTTACTTTTCTTTAGATTAAAAAAAAACAAAACACACATTATTTGAAAAATAGAGTCAAACACTTCCTATTGTGGTTAAATACAAAAATCTCAAAGCAGGTCTCATTTTGCATTGACTTAAATCCCAAGTTAGCTGGATTTTGTTCAATGCTAAGTTGATCACCGGGCAGGTAGTTACCAAAATTAGTATGATAGACTTACCTTGTCAGTTGGACCCTTCGCACCTCCAATGAAAATCTCCGCCCTGCAAAATAAATGCACATGCAGGAAATTAAAGAACAGGAGAACAAATTGAATATAAAGAACACAAAGGTTATGATAATGGGAGGGCAAAGAGAGACATACTTGCAAGATTCCTTTACTGACAAAATGGATGCTCCTCGCCTTCCAATAACACGTCCCATCTTTCCTGGGGGAACATCAAGAACAGAAAGGATTTCCTCTTCAGGAGCATTATCCTCGATGATGAGGTTATCTATGAGGAGAAGGCACGGCTAGATCAGTATTCAATTAAGAAGTAAAGCATCTGTATACTTTCCTAAACAATGTCCATCCAGAAGAGGTCAATGTTTATTTATTCACCCTTAGTTTAGGGTGCATGCTGTTGGAGTTCTGGTAGCTTGCTCATACATAATCCATTCTTTTCCAAAATTTAGACTCCCATTCATGCATTGTACTTGAACTTTAAATCTCCTTTCAAATCTATACATGGTTAGTGACATTATCTAGTGGAAAACAGCAAACTTAATTGGAAATCCTTCCCCATTGTTTCCAACAATGGAAACCCATTGTTATATCAGATACAGTGTAGAGCCAAACTCTCCTATTTAAAGAGTTTGGCACCGCTTCTATCTTCTTTAATTAATTTTTTTCAATACAGCAATAAAAAACAAGGCAGATGAACGAATTTCAAAGAGTTGGGTAATACAATTCCTCAAACATAGGGAAACAAGAGTAATGTACACTAATAGGTTGGTAAAACATAAAACCTGGAATAGGAGGGATATGGGGCCAATCAGCATAATCATTCTCATTGATGCAGAAACATCGACAATACAACACCCCACGAACTGCAAGATACCATAAAGATCTCTGGTTGAGCTTTTCCATCATCTTATAATAGATGCAGAGAAGAAAGCGAACATCATCTGCAGCTGCATGGATCATCATTTCAGATAATGGCCTGTATGTCCAGAACATAGGATCCTGAAAACAATGGAAAGATAAAAATAATGTAAGGAAACACTAGCTATAAGACACTGCACAGTAGTGTTGCAGCCGAGTGGGTGTGCAGTAGCTGGACAAATTTCTCTTACACTCTTAGAGAAGATGCAAGTACAAATAAACACAAAAAAGAAAAGAAAAAAGCATAGTCAAAATCATAAAAAGAGAAAGCCACAACTTGGTTATTGTAGCTATCCAAATTATGAATTGATTTTCTCTATTCTGTTTGAATATTTTCAAATCTTAAAAAACGGTCAATCAAGTAATTGTTCTGAAAATACCATTCTGAAGAGTTTTGCATATCAGTGATCATAAGGATCTTTTCAGAACAAATGCACTTGAATGATCATTATTTAAATGTACATCTTGTGTGGAAAATATTAGAGTACACGAAAACATAAAGTTTTTGATTTAAGTAAAAATACTGGCATCTCTTAACAAAATGTTGAGATGTATCTCCTTTTTAATTTTCATGGGATGAGAATAAGTATGGAGACTCTAAATATGTCTCATTAAGGTCACTGGTAAGATCAAATAGCTTGTGAAGGCTTCTGCTGTACCTTCAACTAACCATTAGAAAAGAAACACCTTCACTTGCCAGTAAAATTTAACAAGACAAGTGACTAACTCTCTGGTGAGGTTCAGATGGTAAAGAAGTCACTTGTCTAAATGCCAAATGCCAGCACATCACAAAACTCTAAATTGTAAAACGGAAGCATTCTTCACCAATCTAGCAACAGAAAGATACCCTCTTAGGGGTGCAAACTTGAGAGGCAAATGTGTTCAAAGACAAAGAAACAGTAGAACCAACCTAGCAACAGAGAGATAGCTTATTAGGGGTGCAAATTTGAGAGGCAAACGTGTTCGAGGACAAAGAAAGAGTGGAAGGAAATGTTCCTGGCTAGTGCCACTTATTAGTTTATCTTCCCAAGACACCAAAATGTTTTATAGAAACAAAACAAAGGCGGCAGAGAATAACTTTTCCAATATAGTTCTCTCCACTTTACCGGAGATAGGGATAGTGAGCATGTCAGATGTTTAAGCTAACCTGTCGGAGGAGAACACGAACCTCTTCCTTCTCAAGATAAGATATGCCTGGCATTCAAATTCTCAAGATAAAAGTCTCAGAAATACAATGGATAATACAGGAATTCAATTTTCTTGCCAACTATATACCACAAAGTATGTGCAGTTAAAAGGAAAAGCAAGCTGATATAAACATTAGTAGTTGAAGGTTTATGATATAAACAACATGAAGAAGCTTCTGAATACCTTAATTCTCAATCTATATACTCTAGCTTTTCTGTAAAACCTAGTCTATTCAGGAATTCATTATTTACAAATTATGGTTTATTTAGGAAACGAACTAGAATCGTTAGGAGTTTTATTTTACTTATGGTTTTGGTGCCTATAAGAAGAACACATGTTCTATGTCATGGAAAGGACTTGAATGATGTTATTATGAGTATTTTGCTTTAGTTTGAAGGCTGTGGCTTAGGGTGTTTCTTTTCTTCTTTCCTCTCCATAAATGCTATTTTCTTCTCTTCTTCCTTTTCTTCTACTTCTTTCTTGCTAAAGTAACCTCAGTTACTATTGACAGCTATGGTGAAAACCTTTTTCTTTTTTTTCTAAATTCCTTCTCCAAATCTTGCTCATCATGAATCCTTTTTAGGACACAAATCCAAAGTTTTCCTGCATCAATTTAACTTAACAAGTCAAGTATGAACACTGTAAGAACACTCAAATATTACTCTCATATGGAATCCACTTTCAATTACAGAACAGAAACAAGTGGTGAAAACTGTTAGGAAATGCTAGGGGAGTGAAAATAAGGTTGCAGTATTTAACTATTTATCAACTTTCTTATTAAATGTTAATCAAAAGTAATCATAAGGTCTATCATACAACAGCATTCCCACTGAACAAGCAAACATGGAACATAGATAATGAAGCTAAATGCTCTTATGATGCAGACGTTAACAAAAATTGCCCCTACACAAGTCAGAAGCCTCTTCATATTAAGAATTGTGTCTAGGAGCTGCTTCTCAATCCCAAACAGTTTTTACCCCATCAGCCCGTTGCAACATGATTCCAATTGAATGCTGAAAATTTCAAAAGACCTTTTCCCCAATCTCTTTCTTTCGTTTTTCTTTTTTCTTTTTCCTTTTTGACAAAGAGTAGTTAAAATTTCAAGAAACCCACAAGCATAGTTAAACTATAGGCATTAATGCAACACGAGTCCTTTAGCATGAGAGAAAGCAGGAAATGATGTCAAGATTAGGGAGTTATCATCCAAATGTTTTATCAAGAACTTTTAGCAAGTATGGAATATATTCACACAAAAATCAAGTTATATGACCTCAAACAGACAATATAAATGAATACCACGACATATAAAATACCACAATAGCGTGGATCTGCAAGGAGGCCAACAAATGATATATAGTCATCAGGCAATCTAGTCCGTCCTTCTTGCTCCTCTATCTGAGAATAAGCAATCTACATGCAAAATGACAAATACATATGCACATTAAAATGACAGCTCCTGATTGATAATTCTTAATGCCAGTACATGCAATTTCCATCAAATGATAGTGAACGCTCAAATGCTGACTCAGCAAACAAAAGAGAGGCATAGCTGCGTCAATTATAATCAATATTTGCTAGAAGCAATTAGTAGAGACAGCAATGCAAACCTAAAGCGAAACTGAAAGAAATCCCAGACTAGAACATCAGTTCCATCTATGAGTTACTCACCTGGGTATCAACAACATTGTGCAACTTGATGCCAAACTGAAAATATAATGCCTACAAAATAATAATTGATATTTAACTAAGTACACGAAATGTTGGTAATTGTACATATCATAAAAGCTAGTACGGTATAGAATAGAATGGAACACGCTCAAATAGAAACCTCGCTATCCCGTTTGCAGTCATGGATAACTTTTGTGATGTGACTAGACTCGAGCGCAGGCTTACATGCTCTGATGAGAGATTCTCCACCCTTAATGGCATCGACCAAATATATAGCATCCGGAAATGCAAGCTGCCAAAATTATGAACTTGTGGATATCTCAATTATTATGGGTGCAGAATAAAGAGTAAATCATTAGTTTACCTGCATAACACAGAGAGTTCCATGGCGACAAAGATCAACACCCTCACAGTCAAACCCAATGATCAATTGCTTCGCGGCTGAAGGGTTAAGGAACTCGGCCGGAAGTTGAGAAGGCTCGGTCACAACATGTATCGGAACCTCATGATCTAGTGGTTTACCACCGCCTGCTTTGCTTGCATCAATTTTTTTCATAAAGATTATAGAACGAAAGCTAAATTATATATAAAAATATGTCCATTAAGCCTGTAATTAATCGGTGATTTATCTGCTAAAATCAAATAATCATAAATTCATTTTGATCACGTACATCTTATAAAATAACGACGACGACGACGACGACGACGACGACGTAGAATCGCAAGCACAGAAATTAAATTAGTGGATTAAAAAAGGTAAAAGGGTAGGAGGAATTACCGGGGTCGGAAGGGAGAGGAGAGGGAATCTGGTGAGAAGAGGAGGAGGAAGCCATGCGATTGAACCATCAAGTTCTATAATTATTATTATTATTATTTTAATACTTTTGAATGCACCTGTACCCGTCTTTTCTTTCTCGTTGGAAATGGAAAAGGAGTGAGAGAGAGCGACTGTAGTCATAGTTTTAATTTCAATCCGTTCTAGATTTTGACCGAATTATTGGATCATTCAAGTAAATTTTATTTTAAAAAATTAAAATAATATTATTTTAAAAAAATATCAAGTAGTTATAATTGAATTTTTAACTGGGTCTTATTGGATTAAATAAATTATATTAATTTTTTTTTTATTTTTACCTAGTTTGATTTCAATTTCAGATTAACTGGAATCTAGATTAATTTACTGGCTCGGATTTTAAAATTATAACCGTAGTTATTATGGTGTAAAGGATAAAGGAAATGCCCAGGCGAGAAATCAGTTCGTATTGGGCTTCGACAGAGAGCTCATTTGGGTCCACAAAGGTCACACCAAATATGGACCTTCTATTCCTTTCTTTTTTGGGTCTATTAAGGGCCCCTTACAACTTGCGACTCAGTTTATAGTTATACTAAATGCATAATATGCCCGCCTTAAGGTAGAAATTATTAGTAATTTTTTTTTTTTTTTCATTGATGCGTTTTATGTTTATTCTATTTTTTTTTCCCAAGATATCACGAATAGTTTTTAAAATAATTTATTATTTAACTATATTATAATGAAAGCATACATTTCTATTTAGATTCTGAAAAAAAAATCTTATTAGATGAATTTTCAATTTTTTTTTTATTAATGCATTTTTTTTTGTTTTTATAGAAACATATCTTCTTTTTTTTAATTCATATCATGTTTTTTGAATAAAAAAAATAAAGGTTACTAAAATAAATATCCACAAAAATCTAGATCGTTTGAATTTGAATCAAGGAGGAAAACGTGTATCTCTCTTACCTTGTTAATTTTTTTTCTTTTTTGTTTTGGTGAAAATATTTTTTTTAATTAAAAACTAGTTTTTTAAAACATAAATTTATCATGATATAAAAAGTATGATTCAATAAAAAATAAAAATAAAAAAACAAATCATGATTGATAATTTAAGTGATAAAAAAATATTAAAAAAAATAATTAATTTTAAAAAATATGTAAAGAAATTGTAATAAAATATATATTTCACTTTTAATTAATACTCATGAGAATATTTTTATAAAATATTTTATATTATATTTGTATATAATAATTAACAATGTAATTACAAATTATATTATAAAAATATAATCATTTTTTAAAACAATGAAAAAATTAGATAACAATTTAAATATTATTTTAATTCTTTTATTTATAATGAATTTTATTTAAAATAAAAAAATAATAAAGGGTTATATTAAAATAAGATAGGACTTATGCCCATGATGAATAAGAAATCTACGCAAGCTTGACCCCTTTTTTTTTATTGGAAAAAAATGTGTAATTTACTTGATTCAATTTATAGCCATTGAGAATTAGGTTGTAGGTTTTAAGACCTAAAAAAAATTCTATACACCCAAATAAAACTATTTTTAACCTCAAAATACTATAACATTGGTAAAAAGAAAAAATTTAGGGACTAAACTATAGTTTTTCCAAATGTAAACAAAATGAAGTTTAGGATTTAAACATAAAATCTTCAAATAATAGGACCAACTATGCAAAAATTTGAAACTCCAGAAACCAAATTATAGTTTTTTCATAACTCTTAAAAAGTAAAAACAAAATGCTAGTTTTTTTTTTTTTTTTCAATTTTGATCTTGTTCTTTTAATTTTCTTCCTAACAACAAATTAAAATTTGTTTTCAAAAAATTTATAGCTAATTCACACAATGAACACATTCATAGACCTTGAGCATGTAGTATAATGCAAATAAAAGTGAATCAGCGTATATAAATTGATGCAAACACTAAGTAAAAGAAAAAAAATTGAAAAATAAAAGCATTAAAAAAAATCAATGTAAAATGAATAGTGTCATCCACAATAATTTTAGACAAACCCATAATAAAAATAAGTTCTATTATTTTTTATTTTAATTTTAATTTAACATGTTTTTATGATTATGTTTGCTTTTGATTAGAAAAAAAATACAATTAATTATTTAATTTTCATTAAATTTATGATAAATATATCATAATCAATTATTAAGTTCTATAGATGAAGATTAAAATTGACTTTGAAAGGATGTTTAAAGCAATTGACATTGGAATTTTAATACACAAATAATAAAGTTAAGTTATAAATTGTTTAATATAACTAACTCCCTACCTGAACCCAAATCTTATTATAGATATTGATACATAATGTTTTTTTATATTGAATAATTGATGTTTTAAAATAAATTTGTAACTGGATTTCCATTTTGATTATGTATATTTAATTCCTTTATATTTATTGTTTTATTGAATAGTAACTATCAAATATTAATTATAAATATAAAAAATCATATTGTTTTATTGATAGAGAATTCTTCAACATGTCTAACCCAATAGGAAATATTTTTTAAGGATAGGAGAGACAAAACTTGCTCAAAGCTCGTTCCACTACCATATTTAAAAACTCTTTTGTATTTTGTGATAGCTTTGGCGTTTTGATTAGACCACAACTATTATAGTGTTTGGTAACAAAAAAATAATAATGATAGAATTGATAGGACACACCAATAACTGAGGTACAATCTCAATTATTAGCAAGCATCCAATACCATGTTTTTCTTATAGATTATATGATAATTATTTTTATCTTTCTATCTTTTTACTATTAAGAACCTAACAAAACAAACAATTTTTTTTATCTTAAAATAGATACCAGAACAACTCAAGCTAGATCTATTGTAGATCTACAAATCTTCTCACAAATATTTCCTTAACTACTTCAAGAAACAACCTCAAAAAATCTACAAATCAACCATTGGGTTTTGATGAGTATAATTATGCTTCACACCAACAACAATATAAATTGTTTTTGGTGAGTTTGAATGAATTTTTATCTATTTGCATGTGTGATGTGTTGTTCTCTTGTGTTTGTTACTTGTTAGCTTGGATATATGCTTGCAACTTCATGAATTTATGAGTTTTATTTCTTGTCTTAGATTTGTCTTTTTAATTTAGAGATAGAACAACACCAACCTACATCTTTTATGGAAAGACTTTCATAAGGTAATTGATTTTACATGGATATCAAACTTATAGGCATTATAACATCTCCTCCTTCTCTATAGAGAAATCTAAGTTATTCAAGTTTATTATCCATGATAAATCAATAATTAATAGCTCAATAATTTAGAATTTTGTAAGCAATTTTTTTTTTTTTTTTTAATTTCAGTAAAGTATCCCTTATATCCTTATCATCCTAAGTTATTAACAATACTTCTTAAGTTTGCATCTCAATTCATCATCAAAAGTTCAATCATCATGAACTTCAATTGACTCACTTTTTAGATTAATTTATCTTGATAACTAATGTAACTTAAATTTAAAAGCAATTAATAGTCTATAATGAACAAAACATTTATACATACTAGGCAAAATATACATTTGTCCATCTTACAATACTATTTTTATACATTGATTAAAAGTCATTAACATTTAGTTTACTTACAAAAGTATGAATCATCCAAAACAATAAAAAGGTAATTCACTTTTCTAGTTATATAAAATGATAATTTAATTCGCTCATTTACTATTCTCAAATCTAGCTAGAAATTAACTAACAAAATCTACCATGTGGTATATAGCCTAACCCCTTTTTAGTATTTCATCCATATTTTAAGTTTCATAACTCAAAATAAAACAAAATTTATTTCAATTGAAAAGTAACATCTTTACCTACAATTTTTATGTAGAGTTATACTTCAAATTCTATTGTTTTTCTTTTCATTAATTAATTGGAATCTAGATATCAAAATTGTCTTGACTTGAATTCATAGACTTAACAAACAATGAAATATCTTATATGCAAATTTTCAACATTTAGATCAATTATTCTCAACTAATATAACTTAAGCTTTAACAAACACATTATCAATCAATTAAACTCTTTTTTAGTTTTAAAAGTTAAGTTCTTTCTTTCCTTAACATACTCACTTAATAAAATTCTAACTAACACATTCTTCATACTTTACACTTTCAACACATTCTTAGAAATGATTTTCTATATTATCAACATTCAAATTCACCCCCCCCTCTTTTCTTTTTGTTTGAAACCTATAAGAGCCAAAAGGTTACATTTTCTTCCTTATTTCACATAATTCTCCCTTATCCAACCCTAATTCCATATATATGAATAAGATTCTAGCACAAGAAAACAAAATTTGATTTTTCAAGTTTATAAGATATGTTATAATTCCTTAAGCATATAGAAATAACATAATCAATGTTTTCTCTTATTGTATTCAAAGAACACATAATACTGAAGAAAATTCTATTTTTTTTCTCGACTCAGAATTTATACCCCCTTTTAAATGATCCTAGGCCATGTTTGGTTGTATTCCAACTTGTATTTCAGTATTTTATTTTTTTTATACTATTAAGAGCCAAATTCTTTATTTTCTCAATCTAACATTCAATACAATTTTTATCATATATAATTATTCATTCGATACATATAGATATTTATTTATTTCTAAAATGTAGTATTTTTCCATCAAAATCTTCATCACCTCTCTTTTCAATTACATCTTTTCTATATATTTTTTTTACTTAATTCACATTAATCTCTACTTATTTCTTAATGTTACTTTCTTTTTTATCTTATTAGTCGAGGTTTACATTCTCTTCCCCTTTAAAGAAAATTTCTTCTTTTGAAATCTAAACTTCGTACATGAATTGCCAACTAAATAATATGGGATATCTCCTCATCATCTCTCAAATTCTCTTTCCCATGTTTCTTCCTCAACTTGTGAGATTTTTTTTTATAGAATCTTCTCCATCAAAATCTTTTTACTTCTAAAAAATGCTCTTTTATAGAATCCTCTTCTATATGGTTCCCTCAGATTATCCATCAGTCTGAGAATGAAAAACAATGCTTAGATCCAATCGTATTCCCAGGTCATGATGGATATTTAGCCACATTTAAGAAGTAAATATAAGATCCCGATCAGAAATAATTGATATCGGTATTCCATGTACGTTATCACCTTATTCACATATAACTTGGCCAATGTTTCCATTGGGTCTATTATTTTTATGGCTAAAAACATGGTAGACTTGATTAATATGTTCATAATAACCTATATCACATCATTCTCTTTCTTTCCTCTTGGCAATCCCAATATGAAATCCATAATGATGTCCCATCTCCACTTAAGGATTAAAGAGGGCTACAAAGCCCCCTATGGCTTCTAGTGTTCTACTTTCAGTTATTGGCAAACACTACACTTAGTTACATATTCTACTATCTTTTTTTTTCATATTAGGCCACCAATAAAGCTCTTGATATTTCTAAGATGAATAACAAGTTTTGATTCATGAGCTTCTTTTAGTACTTCATTCTTAAAAGCCATATCTCCTAGCACATACATTCATTTGCCCATCATCATTATCCCATCATCTAAGATCTAAAAAGGTGTCTCAACCCCTTTCTCAAAGTTACTTTTTACCTTTTCTACCTCCATTTCCCTTAATTGAGCCTTTAGAACTCTATCTTGAATTATAGGATGTATCCTAATTGTGCTAGTAATGACCTCCCGGGTCTTGAGCTTATCAAAGCATTCATTATCTTGAGCTCAACCATTTCCCTTTTACCTCCAATATTGGATTCTTTTATTTTTACCTAATTGTTCTTACTCAAGGCATCTGGTACTCAATTCGCTATAGTTAAATATTTTTTTAATCAATAAAATTAAATTCTATGATGCCAAATAAAATATTATGCCAAAATATCTTTTGACATTTAAAAAATCCTATAAGTATGTAATTAAAATAGATTAATGCAATTTGTAAAGATAAAATTGAAAAATAAAATTAATAACTGAAATAAAAACATCTCAAAGGATAAAAATAAATAAATTACAATGCATTGTTTTAATGAAGAATACACTATTAAAAGATCTACCATGATATCTTTACGGGATTTAGTTTTTCTTCATAATTGTGCTAACACAAAGTTATGTATGTAATGTTTTTGATTACTCTATGTCAAAAACCTAATCAATCCAAATTCAACTGTAGCTTTATACAATAATTGAGTTTTGATGGTGCCTTTTGCAAAAGATTATCCATTCATCGAATTGAACTAGATTTATTATGGAAATTGAAAGGGACTTTCTCATTTTAAAATTAAATAATTTTGACATTGAGTAATTGAATATTTATTTGAAACTAAGTTGTCCAATTCCAATATGCAAGGGGTGTTATCGATTTTCATCATATTCTTATGATGACAAATACTTATTCGCTTAAATTGCTAATTCATCACTTTGTTGTATTCATTATAATTTATTATAATCATAACAATCCTTTTCTCAATAATATTTAAAATTGACATGAAAATCATCCATATAAAATTAGAGCAATCTCATAATCCTAGTTAGGTTGATGAGTTTTTCTCTTTTTATGGAGTTACATGTATAATATTACTTGGAATTGAAAGCCACCTAAACTCTGAAAGGAAATAGTCAGGTATTTATCATTCATATTAAAAAATTATTTTTAATATCAGCATATTAAAACGATCTAAAAATATAAAAAAATAATTTTAAACAAAAAATAAATTTCAAAATTTAGTGAAACACAATTCCAAATAACCCCTTAACTCTTTTTTTTTTTCTTATTTTATAATAGCGTTGATGTTAAACTTGATTTGATTGTCGAAGTTTTCCAAAATAATTTTTATGAATCTTACTCCTTTATTACATTATTATTAAAATTAAGAAAAATATAGTCATTAGGACTCAAACTTTATTAAATAAAACTATTAAATTAAGCATCATCATGTAATGACTTGTTTTTTCAAATATAAGTTGTCATTTTCTAAAACCAATGTGTGAGTGTAATGCATTGTGCATGAGACTGTGGATTCTAATGGTGTTTCCTTTCCTTTTTTTTTTCTAATTCTTTTTTTATTATTATTATTGTTTTAAAAATTTAACATTAGATTAATTTAAAATTAAGCTTTGCTATTTATTTTGTTTGGCTTGGTATTGGCTACTTGTGACATTGAAAAAAAAAGTGCTCTTAGTTAATACTCGATTTGAAAAAATTATACAAAGACTAATAGATGGGAAGACAGAGACCAATAAACTTGGGACTTCACAAGCACCTATAAAACATGTTATTTATTAGATTTAGAGGACCTTCCGAGATTTAAGTTAGCAATAAATGTAGAAGTGAAGTTTTAGATATGGTGCTATGTATATTTGCAGAGAAGATGTAAAAAACAGAAACTATCACAGTTTTGAAAAGAAATGTTTGCTTAGAGATTGAAATCCTAATAGTTGATGGATATTAATTTATATATCCACAAGCCACACACCAACTGGAATGGAGATAAGTTAATAATTAACTGTTGAGTGGAAAAAGATACATACATATTAACTTCAAATCAAAGCTGCCTGCAGCCTCAACTTTAGGCTAACCATCCTTCTGAACTCTCAAGGGCTGCAACAAATTAAAACTATATACTAATCAGTATTGCACAACACAAGTTAATTAAATTCATTAATTATGAAAAGTTTCTGGCACCTTCATGAAGCCGGAGGCGCCTATTTACTTGACAATGTTGATCTATATATATATATATATATATATATATATATATATATATATATAGGGTTATATATCGAGCAAGAGAAAGAATGCTCGGCTACCCATAAAAGCCACCGAGAGAATTGATCGATGAAGGAGTCAAGAGAGCTATCAAAAGCCTCTACGTTGAATTCTGCTAGGGACCCAGCCTGCTTATAATATTGTAGTGAAGATTGTCCACCGAAGAAAGTTCACGGTAGAGGGTAATTAATTCGGTTTCGTGTTTAGATGTTAAAACGTGTTCTTGACTTGAAGAAAATATCTACGTTCCTAGTATATGTTTAGTTTAGTTTCCAAATAGTCACTAACTAAATAATTAAAATAAATATTTATAAAATTAGGTACTAGTCAAATATTAAGATGCTTGTTAGTGACTACAATAACCTCATAGAAAATAAACTGAAAAAAATTATAAACACCAATTCAAAATCAATCAAATATTTAATGATAAAACTTAATAAAAAAGGATTCAATTGCAAGAAAAAATTGAAAGATGAAAATTTTTTTTTTACAAAGAAAACTATTTGGCATTGTTATTAAACTCGATTTAGTGGATCCACTTTGAAACCTTTTGATATGACTCCTTACTTAGTCCATGTTTAAAATTAACACATATAAAAGTTGATTCTTAGTGATTTAATTGACTTGGCATGTTTAAAGGCAACCTAAATAACACGTAAAAGTATGATTTGGCTTAAAAAAACATACAATGACATTTTTTTTTTTTTAATATTGAGATAGCGATATATTAAATCAGCCCGAGCTTTGTGATTTAATTTGTAAAACCCACGACTCGGATCATAGATTTTATTGAGCTTAAAAACTTTAATTTTTTTTATTTTTTTTTAATGATATGATAACAAAAATAGACTCTTTCAAGAATTGAACACTAACCAAATGTTGTGATGTTTATTTAAAATTAGAGTAATGTTTTAGAAAGCAAACCAAATAAATTATAATGATTAATTCAAAATCAATAAAATATTAAATAATAAAATTGAAAGATATAATGTTTTTTTTTAAAAAATATTTTGAATAAAAAACCATGTTAACATTTAACTAGTGATTCATTGATCATATGCTACAGTGACCGCCATTCAGTCTTTTAGCATGGTGGGTAGATTATTAAAGGCATTTAATCAAATTTGAATCCCATTTAGGTCTTTTTTCCATCTATACTAAAAGATTATGCACGTGGCTTCTCTTGATTTATTTTATTAATTTAGTATTATTATTATTAGAGTCCTATCCTAGGATAGAATTGATCTGCCCCGACCGGGACTTGTTCAACTTGTCTTGCTTTGTAAGAGTAAGAAGCATATTAAACAGTAGAGGGTGGTAATGAGAGAGTTAAGGTGCGTAATCTCTGATCATGCTTGAAGAGGTCACCTCTTTGAAATGGGCAAACTGTACATGGAAGATGACGCAGCACTGTAATGACTATCAAGAGGAAATTTACAGGCATGGAGCTCATGAGAGAATCTTTTGTTGTTAGTGTTTGAAGGAGACGTTTTCAATACATGGAGCTTTGAAGAGGCCAGAGCTCCATGCAAGTTTCGTGAGACTGACTGGGCAGCCAGAAACAGGCATACATGCTGATGCCATCACTCGCATTCATGTGACGCCCTCCTCTTTCAGAGAGTAAAACCATAATGTGAAAACCCCCGGAGTTGACAATTCAAGGCACCTTAACTGACGAGAAAGAGAGTTATTGATAGTTTTTTAAAAAAAAAAACACTGGCTCTCGCTTTTGTTGCTGCGTTACACTGATCATGTTCCTAGCTATCTGTTGCCGGATAGTGAAACAAATTACAGGGTCCCAATTCAAAGAACAAATGATTTGGCTTGCCTAATTAAATCCTAATTCCCAGACTTGACCAGTTACTTGTAGGTGATCATAGACGCCTGGGTTCAAATTAATGAATCGAAGTCCATGCGAAAATGAAAGCCCCTAGCTAGCTAACTCGTGTCTCTCTCCATTTCTGGCCGCCTTTGTCAATCAATAATGGTTGGCGAGTCCTTGTGGCTTCACATCAACATAGCCAAAGTCAGCAAAATATTGGTAGCAATTAATAGCCGCTTCACTTGCTTCGTCTTGAAACCATAGCCCGTTGAAAAAATCACTAGGCAAACCAAATTCAGAATCCATTAACATCCCAGCACCCTCAAGACCGCCATTACTAGGCAATGGGAGACCCTTGTTATCCATAGCAAGCGAAGAGGAATCAGAAATGCTCGAACATTCTTGAGATGGAGAAACAAAGTGACTACTGTTCATTGAAGTTGCACCAAGTTCAGACATATCCATGACCCCAGGAAAATTAGAAAATTGGAAATGGTCTGGACTCAAGTTCTGACAAGTACTGTTGATAAAAGGTCCGTAACCGATATCAGATAAGGTCGGCAATGTTCCTGAACTTTGAGTTAATGAATAATCAGAGAAGGTGAAAGTACTTTCGCTTTCAGCTTTAGGGCCATTAAGAACAGGAGAGGTGAGAATATTGGCAATGCTAGTAGGGGCGTCGATGGACTTGTTCCTGATTGGGATGTTTATTTTTCCTGCAAGGATCTTCCTTTTCAATTTGGTGTTCCAGTAGTTCTTCACATCATTATCGGTTCTTCCAGGCAGTTGAGAAGCAATGACGGACCATCTACAACAAGACAAAGGTTAGGGCTTATAATTGATAATTAAGAATCAAATGGTTGCATGCCAGATACAAACAAATCCCAGACAGTAGGAAAAAAAAAGAAGCGAATATGATACAATAATTATGAAGAATCGAATAAAGCACCGACCAAAAATAAGAAACAAAGTAGACTAAAACTTGCCTGCTTCCCATTTGACTATAGAGAGCGCATATGATATTGTCTTCCTCTTCAGTAAAACCTCCATGTTTGATGTCTGGCCTCAGATAATTAAGCCATCGTAACCGGCAGCTCTTGCCGCATCGCTTAAGGCCTGTGACCGATAAGATCATATATTAAGCTTTAGCTCCTTAAATTAATAGATGTAGGAAATTGTGGGGTAAAACTTCCTTGTTGGCTAAACGAAGCAAGAAATTAATTTGACGAAAAACATAGCATAGAAATTGGTGCATTTCCCGTGTGCAAATCAAACATATGCAAAGTTGTAGAATTAATTTCATTATCACTTAATCTAAAATATTAGGCGCTAAACACCAATTAACTATAAATAAATCAATAAAAGGAAAGGAAAGGAAATGGCACTGATAAATGGACTTTCCAAAACTAGGAAAAGCTGCTATATACCTTGAATAATGTACGAATATACGAGTAATACCCTGGAACCTAGCTAGAACCAAGATCACTACTATACAAGAAGGAGTCAAACCATAGTCTACTTTTCTTACACGGCCACAGTACACAGGTTCAAGCAACGAAATCAGTACTGGAAAAGCTCTTTTTTTTCCCGGATGGGCTAGGGCTGAAAATGTTTGAGTAAAAAGGAAAAACAAAAAGGGACAAAGGGTGGGCATTAATTGTTGACAGTCAGAATGTCAAAAATTAACACTGAAAAACAAGAATTTTAATTGATGCATTCATGGTGAAAATATATATGGAACTAAATGAAAACAATCCCTCAAAGGCCTCTCAATATCTAATGAGACTGATGTTTAGTAATTAAGATAAATAGCAAAGACCAGTTAAAATGAAAAGGAATGAAGAGAATCTCAACATTTATACGTTTGCGCGTATGTTTGTCTGAGAGAAAGGAAGATCAGAGTGAGGGATCGGTAGAGTACCAGCTTTTTGAGGCAGAGCAATCCAGTTACCACCAGTGCCACGATGAGTCTCGAGGTAGCTTTTGAGAGTGGCATCTTCCTCGGGAGACCAAGGTCCTCTTTTCACGTTTGCTTTGTCACAACATGGAGCTCTCCCCATTTCTTTGCTTCCTATCCAACAACAAACAAGCAACTTACCTACAAGCCAAGAAAATTATAGGTACTCTCTCTCTCAAACAGAAAGAAAGATAGAGAGGGAGAGAGAGATAGAGAGGGGAGGGGAGGGAGAGAAGAAGGAAGAAAAATCAGTCACGCCAAAGCAAAATATGAGATAGGCAACAACAGTGGGGTAGCTTAATTAGAGAAGAACCTCCTCTTGACTTTGCATGCCTTCTTCTTCCCTGTATTTATTGAACATTTCTCTTTATGTTTTAGTTTCACATTATCTTTATTGTTTGTTAAGGTTGTAAGGAGGAAGCAGTCAACAATCACACCATTTGACTAGACTAGACTAGATATATATATATATATATATATATATATATAGAGAGAGAGAGAGAGAGAGAGAGAGTATCATCCACTTTCGTGTGAGCTCTAACCAGGAGGACGTATGATTATCAAGGTAATTAAGTTCTTTAATTTGTCACCGAAAGTGTGCTTTGTCCTCGTAAACGGTTTACAAGTATAATATAAAGGCACGGTGTGTGAATGAGTGAGGCCAAGCCCACCAAAGTAGAACTAATCTCTTATACAACAAAAAAGCCATGCCGTGAAAACTCTCTTAATTTAATCTGGTGATCAAGAGATTCATTTGTTCTGTTTGTTAACTTTTTACATTTGCTCCTTGGAATCTTAATATATAAGATTGATGTGACGGATCCCTTCGAAAAAAGTCTTAGTTTTTTTTTCCCTTCCTTTTCTTCTCGGACTTTTCAAACCTCGTGATAGATAGAAAATATTTCTAATATTAAATTTGATAGTTGACTCTAGCTTCATTTTTTTATATATATAATTGGTAGCTCATTTTTAGTTTATTTATGCACACTTATTGGGTATGGGATGATGCAATTCGTCTTATTAGAGTTGTCAATTGGTTGGGTTTCATAAATTTGAGTTAGAATCTCTTCAATACCATATTAAATTCGATACTTATGTATATGTTTTATCCCAACAAAAAAAAAAAAGGTTTTGTTCGTAGATGTCTCATTTGCATTCTTTTCTATTGTTTTGATTTCTTATATTTATTAGAGGTAGAAAATTTCTTTGATATGAACACAAAGTTTCCATTTTAGAAAATTACTAGTTAATATGGACTTGTGCGAGTTAAATCAAAATTTTTATAATGCAAAAAAAATAAATGTTTATGTGTTGTTAATATATTTTTTAACATCATGAAAAAAATTTAATTGTAAATAAAAAATATAATGTATATATTTAATGAAATAAATTAAAAATCATATATATATATATATTAATAAATACCAAAACCCATTGATAAAATCTCAAGTTAGTATTTTAATATGATAAAAAAATATTCCAATATTGCATATGCATTTTATTATATCATGATTTTTTTTAATTGAGAAATATAAAGATGTTGTTTAAGCTTAAAGAAATAAATTTAAAACTATATGAATAAATAAACTGATAAAGATTTGTTAATGCTAATAAAAAAATTGAAAAGCTAATTTTTTCCATAAAAGCAAAAGACATATAAGTATACAAATATTTAACTCCGACTTTTCCTTTTAATTTATATGTATTTTTTTTTTTTTTTATCTTAGAGGTTATTTTATCTTACCAAGAATATGTGATTTTTATTTTTATAAACACATCATGCAAATACAATTCATTTATATCAAATATAAAAGAAACAAATTTAAAGATAAATTAAAATAATCTTTTTGAAACATTATAAAGGTACAAAATAATTAAAATAATTAATTTTTATTTAAAAAATGTGAACAAAAAAAATTTTAGAAATTAGAGAGAGAGGATAGTAATTTAAATGTAAATAAAAACATTAATGCAAAATATAAAAATAAGTATTAATAAAAAAACGCAAATAAGAAAAAAAAAAGCAAAAATAAAATAGGCCAAACCCATGTGCAAACGACTTGTTATCCGACTAACGCATCATCCACTCCTTTTTCTTTACTGGATGATAGGTCGTCCATTATGCCAGACTACCTTTCATTGTTGCAATATTTTTCAATCACCTCCCGTTAGAAAAATCAAGGTCTAAGTTTTAGGACCCAAAAACCTATTTTTCAATCTATTTTCATCCAAAAACATCTAAAAACATTGTTAGAAAGTGAATAAACTAATTTTTTAACCCAAAACACCCCTAAATTGGTCCAAAAACACAATGACAATAGTGTACCATAATTTGTAGCAATATATGGATAAAGGGCATGAAATGTTTATGGTGAGGTACAACAATGGTTAAGGAATCAAATATAGCTAGGTTAAGAGATAATTTTGCATGTCATGACTTTGTTAAGATCTCATATAGGCCTTTATGACCCTAACCTGTAAATGAACCTTTACGAGCCTCTAAAATATCTTTTATACCATGAACAATGCCCTAGTTAATCCTATTGTTACTGCTTGATTTTTCTTTCTTAACCTTACTTTGCCTTTTCCTGCTTAACAAAGTGATGTGATCCTAACTTAAACACCAAGAGATATATTAGAAGTTTTATTTGGTCCAATCACGAGATTTAAAACAAAGAGGTTCAAGGATTCAGTTAATGGATTTCTTCAAGATATATGGGCTAAGGTGAACTTTGAGAGGATATAAAAGAATTAAGAACACACATTGGTTAATTTGATTCATATTCAAGAAGGACTTGTAGAGGAGCTTCCAAACATTACAGAAATATTGGAATAAGAAGATTCAAATCTGCTAGTTGTTTTGGCCATAAATGTAGCTATAAAATAAATTTTGATATGATTTTAGTTGCATTGAAAAATAGACATCCATACATTTTCATTGATATATTCTTTTAAATTTGCACTTCAATTCTGTCAGTAAATTATGAAATTCAACTTTGAGCTTATTTTAGTTAGTTGGGTTATTATTTATTTATATATTAGTTTATTATAGGGTATGTAGCATTTAAGCGTTATTTTGAATTAGATTTTATTTTATTATTTTACTTATTTTGGGCTTTTAATGTGTTAAGACCTTTATATCAAGTTTGGGTCCATTAAGTTAAATTACGGTTAACTTTCTACTATATAAACCAATTGTTAATATTATTTTAAGATTGATGAATTTTTATCCAAGGTCACAACCTATATTGTGCTTTTATGTCTTGTGTGGTTGAGTAATTCTCATACTCAGTTTTTGATAACTAGAGCTACATAATGAATTTTGATGTGATTCTATTTAAATTGAAAAGTCGGCATCCATACCTTTCCAATGACATATGATAGATTTTCTAATTTATCAATACGAGAGAGAACTATTCGTTTGAAGTTGGATTTAATTCTGCTAACAAATTACAAAATTCAACTTTAAACTTATTTTAATTAGTTGGACTATTATTTATTTATATTTTAGTTTATTATAGGGTCTGCAACATTTAAGCATTATTTGAGTTAGATTTTATTTTATTATTTTAGTTATTTTGAGCTTTTAATGTGCCAAGGTTTGTTTATCGAGTTTTGATCTATTAAGTCATATCAGGGTTAAAGTGAAAAAAAAGGCTTAAAGATTAATTCTCAATACATTAAATGTTGAAAAAAGAAGTTGAAAAAAAAATCAATTTTAAAAATAACCTAAAAAAAACCAAAGTCAACACGTGTTAACTTTCAAAACCTATGACCCTGATCATGAGCCCGAAAATAACACTATAGAAAGCAAACCCTAAAGAATATAACACAATAAAATTCTACATTAACAAAATATTGAGGAATGAAATTGAGAAAAAATACAATAAAAAAGATCCAAAACAAAAAAAATAGTAATAAAAAGAATGAGGACTAAATTTGATATAAAAATAATTTGAAATCATATGTTAAGGGATGAAAATTAAAAAAAAAAATCAATTGGAAAAAGGAAATAAAAAAAAACATTAATAAAAAAAGACTGAATTTGATATAAAGATTAAATGAAACAAAATAATGAGCGATGAAATCAAAGAAAAACTCAATAAAAAATAATAAATGGCAATGAAAAAATATGAACCAAATTGGATATAAAAAAATAATTAAGGGCATATTTATATTTTCGCAAGAAAAACATAGAGAAAAGAGAGAAGAGAAGAAAAAAAATTTTTTTTCAGTAGAGCCTAACCATTGCTCTTCCTTACACATGCGCATCACTAATGGAAAAAGAATGGCAAGGTGCTTTAAACACCTACCTAGAAGGCAACATTTGGTTGTGGGATGATGTCGCTTGCGTTGTCTAAAAGGTTCATAAGGTGCACATGCCAACTTTTTTTTATTTTAAATAATATTAATGATTGTTAAAATGTTAAATTGCCCCTAAGGCAACTTGTTAATAACTAAAAAATCAATTTGAAAAATACAAAACATCCCCTAAGTGTAAGCTTGATAAATTTTACTTTTAATGATAATTTAATCTTTACACTGTGCTTCAAAAATATAAAAAGACCGAATAGCTGCTCATTCTTTTAACAATTTTGCTTATAAAGAGTAGTAAAGTCTTTGTACTATGCATATAAAAGATACAAATATATAATTGTCTTCTATCAACCTTTTAATTTTTTTTTTCTTTTAAGGATAATATAGTTTTTACATTGTACATTTTAAAAATAAAAAGTGTTAATTCCATAATGATTAATGGATCAAATAGAAAGGATCAAATTACTCCTAATATCAAGTTTATTGTTTTTTATTGGAAGAGAAAAATGATAATTATATTATTCTCGTTTATTATGTCCATGTATATAATGAATTCACGACCCTAATCATTGTTTTTTTTTTTTTTAATAATGTAGTCTATACCCTTCCCTTTTTTTTTTTTTTTCCCTTTCACATTTGTATCTAAGACCTTCATAAGGAAATCTAAAATTTTAATCACTGGAATGTTAGTTGGACACAAAATGATCATGAAAGATTATAAATCACATTTTCTTTTACTATAATGCTATAATTAAGCATGCAAGCCATTTTGTTTGATTTTATGAGATTAATCAAGAAGGATGAAGATTTGAAAGACAAAATGTGTTTGTAAATGCTATTAAACAACATATCATATCTAAAAGAAGTAGAGATTATAAATTAAAAATCATTAAGGATATTATTCAAATTTTAGCATTAAGAGAAATCTACTCCTATTAATATTTCAAGTTAGTATCTACTATTATTGGCTGCGAGCGACCTGATCAACTCTATCGCTTTGCATGCCTCTCAATGTGAATGGTTGTGAGCTAGATAAGGATCTTATAAATGATGAAGGAATCACTTATTACACAAAAGACAAAGAATCGCAACTTAGAGTAATGGTACTAGAAACGCAATAATTGGTCTATCAAAATTTGAATAAGGAGTTGATTATGTAGAAGGAAGATGAACTCAATTAATAATATCCCTCCAACATCTAGCCTAAAGGCGCTCTTCAACACGAAACAAGCCACTCATTGATTGGCGAGTTAAACACAAGATTTTAGAATCAATTTGACAATTCTTGAAATTAATCTCATATTGATAATTAGAACACAAAAGTAACCAACTAAATAATATTTATTGACTCATTTATATTAAAAATCGATCTATATAATTAATTTTGATTAATACTCATTGAATCCTCTCGTATCAAAATTTATATAACACTTGCATAATTATATTGCCAAGTTTGAGATTAACATAATTTTTTTTTAAAGAAGCATTATATGTAAGCAATTAATAAATTATCAGGTGATAAAATGCAATAAAAATTAATTAGATCATCAGCCATACAAATCAAAGCTTAATCAATCATTCAAATATCAATCCGATAAATTAGTCAAAATCAAATTACAATCTCATCTTTCTAATTCTATTGCGGAACATTAATTTCATTTTTATTTCCCTTCAAAATTACTTGATAACCTCAAATCCCTCGAATTTGATGGGCTACGGTGTAATACAAACACTTCAATAACTAAAATATACACAAATATAATCCATGTGTAGCTGTATTTTTTTTATAATTATAAGTACAAAATAAAATGAATGAATAAATAAATAATAAAGAAAATTGGGTCTTGAAATTACCAAGATGCCCTTGGTCAAGCAGTTCAATTACCAAACTGTCCCTGGCATTGTTACATCACCAAAATGCCCTTGATTCACTGAATAATCAAGCAAATGTCACTCGCCGGCGCGTCAACACACACGCCAAGGCTGCCAGCGGTCCGGCGAAAATACGAAGAGACCTCGACGACCCAAGTAGTCCAAAAATAAGATCACGATCTCTTCTTTCGCATAATGATGGCCGTGTAAACGCACGGACAAACATGAAAGGAGATCGGTGGCTTGAAAGCTCGGGGAGGCCGAACGGTTTCTTCTCCCTTTTCGGCTGATTCCAGCGAGAGTAGTGATCAAGGCTGATCCGGTTTTGTTCGTATCGAGGCAGAGCACTTTCTGTGGTGGTCCGACTTTGATTGGTTGCAGGGGGGAGGAGATACGGAGACTGGAACCACTGGCGGTGGCTGACAGGATCAGGTGTCGCGTGGAATACGCTAGATCAGTGAACCCATTGAATTGTACGGTGTAGATATTCTTAGATTTGATCCAAAGTCCAGATCTATCTGATTTGAAACTGATTTGACGGATGCGATCTGTGAACTTGCTTTGGTTTTAACGGTTCAAATCACATCCTTTTGCTCCAACGGCCCAGATCTAATCTCTTTTAAGCAGATGTGATGTCTGTGATTGGTTTGGGATGGATCTGACGACTGTGATTCGTTTGGGATGGCTCAACGGTTGTTGTGGTCTGGGGTTTTGTTTAATGCGAATGGGCTCACGGTAAGCCTTTCAAATCAACGGCTAGGATCTAAAAGAGTAAATCCAACGGCTTTGATTTTCTCTCACCATTTTAATCGGATAGTCATAATCTTGCCATGTATTGTTTTTAATAATAAAAGTAAACAAAGAAAGACTAAGGGGCTTCAACTCACAAATCACAATAGACAATACTCTCTATCTCGAATCCTGAAACGGCAAACCCTTAAAATTAAAATGGTTATGAGACGCGTCTCATTGCCACCTCTTTACCCACGTGAAGCGTAATGATTTTTTTTTATATAACAATAAATCAAATTCTATTAAAAAATGATTATACATGCACTTGTTCTTAAAAACAAATATGGGAACACCAATATATTAGATGTACATGGCTTTACAGCTTAACCGGTAAAATCTGTGATTTAAATTATAGATTTTATTGGTTTTAATAATAATATTTTTATTTTAATTATCTTTTTTTTTTTTTTGCTAAGTATATGATAATAAATTTGTTTAAAAAAATTAAAAAGAAAAAAATAAAATAAAACCAGGCCAATCCTCGTCGGCCTACCCTGAGAGGCCCAACACACCTAAGCCTTTAATAAACCATACCCAAACTTGTGGGCATCTCAGCCTAGGCTTGCATACACTGGCATGTTTATTTTTTTCAAATCTTTGAGGGCCCATCGACCTGTTGTTGACTATTTTTTTTTTTGAAAAAAAATAAAGCAGACAAAGCCCAAAATCCAGCCACCTTTAAATATTTTTCTTCTTCTTAAAAACTCATTTTCAATTATTTTTTTACTTAAAAATACCTAATAAACACCCACCCACACACACACACACACACATATATATATATATATATATATATATAAAACCAGATAAGAGTTTTTTTTTTTTGACCTATATTTATTTTTGAGACTCAAAACAACTACAATTATATTCTTTTTATTTAATAGAATCTATTAACATCAAATTTGTTCTTTTTTTATGGTTGGGATTGATGTTGATTTTTTTTCTTTTCAATTAGAATCCAACAACTTTCTTTCTTTGCTCTTCAACATAGGGACTGAAAATAAGAAAAATAATGTTTCATACTAAAAGTGAAATTAAAAAATCTACGTGGACAAAAATATATCATTGAAAAGGTAGGAGGACCAAAATTAACTTTTTTTTACAAACTTTTAAACCACCATCTATTTTCTTTACCTTTTTCACTTTGAACCTTTGTTTTTTATTTAGCCTTCCCTTAACAATCTTACTTAAATAAGCCATCAATTTAGTCTAGAAAGAGCAAAATTAAAAAAAGAAGTGGGACTGGGGGGGGGGGGGACATTAAGAAGAATAAGTCCCCAGCGATTTATGAGATGATTTACCGTGTAATTTGACACCATAAACCTCACACCGTATAGACTAGTTGGACCAAAAATCCGAAATACAATGATCATCAAATATGAAAAAGGAAAAGTTGCTGTCAAGGAACCGTTCAAACTCTTTTCTTTCCTGATCTCACAGTTGGTGAGGTAACAAATGGATCTCTATCATGAATAGGTCCATAACACTTTCATGATATGATTATTTGGAGAAAATCTATACATTCAATTGCTTTTAGATTCTATTTAGGAATATTGATGTGATTATTTTTTACTTAGAAATATATTAAAATAATTTTTTAATATCAACACATCAAAACATCTGGAAACATAAAAAAAATATTAATTTAAAGTATAAAAATTAAAAATTTTAATTTTTTTTTAAAATATAAAAATATACATAAATATCTTCTAGACACGGATATATCCATTTATAGATATAGTCTCTTGACTGTAAGGCAAACCACAAGTTAGGACCAGAAAAGGCAGCCTCTCCTATAGATTTTCCTAAAGTCTGCTGTGCTTGGTTATATATTCAAGGATATTGTGTAGCCCACTTGAGGCCAAATCCCACAATACCCTTCAATGTATCTTGTAGGAGCAACTGTTATGGATCATCACGTTCACTGAGTATGATTTTAAGTAATTATTGTTAGTAGTAAGTAGAAGTATTTGTAAGAACAAGGGAGTCTCCACATGAAATTACATAGGAACAAAAGGTTATAAACTATACGCTTGTCGGAGATGTGGTCCACAGGAGGATGGCTGCCCCAACCATTGTTGAGGTGTTTAAAAAAGAAGAAAATGGAATATGTCACGAGGGAGGTTCATGTCGAATTCTTCAACCATTAGAACATTCTTCCCAATAAATCATGCTTTAGCAATATTATTTGTCATTATGACTGGTCAGTTCAGATATTAATTATACATGCTTGGAAGTATGGGAATAGCTTTCACGTTTCCTATCAGTGCTAAAGACATGGATACTATCATAATTTATTTCTAAGTTATTCTGTAAATTTATTTTTTTTTTTAAATTAAAAATTAAAGTTTTGGGGTCAATAAAAGGTGACACTCAATTAACTATAATCAGGAGTGAAATTAAAAAAAATTAAAAGTTTAATAACCAATTAAGAGCTAAACTGAAAAAATTTGAGACTAAAAACCAAAATAAAAAAAGCACCCAACTTCGGGGTTAAAATTGAAGTTTTTTAGGGACTCAATTACATTAAATCAAATGTTTAGGGTCAATTAGGGGTACAATTAAACTAAATTTAAAGTTGGAGGACTACATTGAACATTGACATAAATTCCCTAATTCAAAACCCAAAAAACTACCACCTCTCCACCAGTTTGTTCACCACCAACTCCACCACGCATCGCTAGCGTGACCATCGGCTGGCCACCCCCTACGTTTGGAATAGCCATCGTGAATGCCTCCTCCTCTGCAAAACTTCTAAGCCACCGTATGCAAAACTCTTCAATAAAAGGTGCCACTCTCTCTCTCCTCTGCAAAACTCTTCTTCATCCTCCCATGACCAACGCCGACCACCATTCCTTGCAGTGACATCTTCTGAGCCACCATCTGGAACTCCTTGTTGCGATTGCGATCCCTGAACTAGGTGAGCTCCCCTTCCTCTTCCGCCTCCTCCTCCTCCTCTCTCTTTGTTCACTTGAACAATAGGCGTGAATTATAATTCACATCCACTGTTCATGCAGTGAATGTTGGGTCGGGCCAATTTTGACCCAGCTCAGATGGCTGGGTCGAGCTCGACCCAGACTAAAAAAGAAAAAAGATCAATTGGGCCGAGATAGACCCAATCCCCTTTTCTAGGCCGATATCAGCCCAATACTTAATTGGTTTAGCCCGACCTGGTTATTTGGGTTGGACTAGCCCATAATAATAATAATAATAATAATAATAATAATAATAATGATACATTAAAAAAATGAAAATAATTCCAAAAAATTCAAAAATTATTTCAAAAAATTTGTGATTTTCTTGTGTGTTTTTCTATAAATTTTGTTTAGTATTGGGTTGTATTTTTACATTGTACTATATAAATCTAGTATTAAAATACCTGGTTTTCTCTGAAATATATCAAAAAAAATTCAAAAGTTTCAAAACTTTTAAATTAATTTCCCGTTTCAAAAAATAAAAAATATAGATTTTGTTTTCATGCATACGGCCAAATCTTGAAAAGTTTTCCAAGCATATTTTCATATTCTTTTTTCATCTTTCTCATGTTTTAAAAAGGAAAAAAAAAAAAAAAAAAGAATATCGTAACCAATTTATAATCATCCATTAGGACTTGGCCAAAATGTCAAAAACCCTTCACGATATTAGGGTTTAGATGTACATTTTAATATTCATGGGGTGTAAAACTGTACAATAGAGTACACTCTCAGCTATTAAAGATACAATGTGTAAAATAAATGCAATGCTAAAATTTAGACTTTAGAACAATTAGGACTTCACTCAGTAAGGTAGAGATTCTCTCACAATAAGAGATCTACCTTGAATCTTAGACGAGACAAATGAATAGAAACTTGACCTCGAAAAATAATCAAACAACAATGCAGCTAAACTTAGATATGGTGCACTGAGGGTGATACATCTTCCTTTGGTACAACCAGTCTCTTACCTAGACTCTCGCAGACTATAGATTCTTAGTGACCATAATATAAGGTGGCGACTCCTTAACTTTAATCATAATCTTATGTTTAAACCCAAACTCATTTTCTTTTCCAATAACAACACCTTTAAGGAGGCTCAAAAAGCTGGCCAATGCCTCGATGTTGCACCCACGATAGGATGGCGACTCCACTGGGAACACCTTGTCTGATCGGACTAAACTTTGCTTGTTTAATTGTTTGCCTTTTTTGTTAGTCTTTAATTTTAGCTCGTATTTTCATTACTTTACCATTTTTTCTTGTTCATGTATAAGTACATCGGGTATGGGTTAATGCCCTCATGCGTTTTGATTTCATGAGAAAACTAGATTAGATGGGGAGTAGCGGTCTACCTTATGACTTTCATTTAGGGTTCAAATTTGTGAAACATCCAACTATGAGTTAAGTGTTTACTTGGTAATGACAATCATATTGTGCCCTAACCATTCCTTGTAAACCCCTATATTCCTTTACGCCAGGTGGTCACAAGCAATTCATAGACCTTTTGAGAGCAGGTAAAAATCCTACCCATCATGTAATGTCCTAGAACTTTCCTTTAGAGTATGGACTCCCTACATATTCATTTCGCATGGGTTTTCACCATTCATACCCGATGTGTATGTACGTACAATTACATCCATATGCATACATCAATTCATTGTAAATAAAATACATACATTCACTAGGGTACAATATAGGTCCCCAAAGAGCTTACAATACCCGACTTCGAGTAAGAAACATGGAATGTGAAGAGTGAGCTCACTATGACTCTCATTTCAAAAAGAGTTGGGGTCTCTAATGGCAAGTGTGGCTTGCCTCACTTGCTTACTCAAGCAATCACTTAGAAATGCCTTTGGTGAAGGTCTTTTCAACAAACCTGTTATTTTTGTTCAGACTCCAATAATAGCTCAGCCTAAAGAAAGAATGAGTGAACGTGGTCAAAACCTCAACATAATCCAACTGTTGTGCAGTCAACAACACCAACCCCTCCAGTCATATATGTATTTGCCAACGAGTCTTACAAGACAAAGTCATTTGATCAAGATAAGATGAAAGCAATGGAAGCTAGAATTTGGGCCATTAAAGGTGTAGCGTTGTATGACCTAGTATGAGCAATAAAAATGAATCTGGTCTTGAATGTTGTTGTATTGAAGACGTTTCGTGTTCTTGAATTTGTAAAATATACTGTAACACAATGCCTTATGACTCATCTCAAGTCATTTTCAACAAAATGACAAAATCAGTTCATGAAGAGAAATTACCAATGCACTTTTTCCAAGATAGTTTGAGTGAGGCGACATTGAGCTGGTCTATGCAATTAGACAACACCAAGATCCAGAGATGGAAAGATCTGGTGGATGCTTTTTTCAAGCAATATAAGTACAATATAGACATTGCTTTTGGCAGACTTAGTTTTTCCAATCTAGAGAAAAAAGACAAAGAAAACATAAGGGAATATACTCAAAGATGGAAAGATCTAGCTGCTCAGGTGCATCCCCCACTTCTGGACAAAGAAATGGTTACTCTATTTGCCAACACACTTAAGGTACTATACTAAAAGCATGTGATGGGTAGTTTGGCCTAGCAATTTACTAATGCTATGGTTGTAGCTTAGTGTATAGAGCAAGGAGTCAGAAGTGATAGAATATATGTGCCCACCGAAAAAAAAAGGCTTTGAAGGGAAAAAGAAGAAGGTTGACCATAGGGGTAGGAAAAAACCATTCCAAAACTACCAAACTCCATCCTAAATTGCCAACATCAATCTCAACTCTCCATTTCCCATAAAAAAACCTGAGCCCTAAAACTTCAAAGCCAAAAGCCAAATTGAAAATTTTCCAAAGAAGAATTACCAAAAGGCCTTTAAAAGAACAACTACCCCATTACCACTGCCCTTAAATAAGATGTACCAAAAGTTGTTGAACAATCATTGTCATGTAGCTCTAGAACTACTCACACGTTTCTTAACAACCTTACGTTACCCTTAGTACAAACCCGACGTCACCTGCGAATATCATGTTGATGTTGCTAAGGACATAGCATTCATTCATAACAGTAAGCCTTTTAAAAAGAAGGCTCATAGTAATTAATAAAAGCTGGGTGGATAAAAACGTTCAAAAAGAAACTTCAAACATGAGTGTGAACCCCTTACCCAATCAATGCTACATATAGTGGATCAGCCTATAAATACATTAGAGGTTAGATTGTTTGGGAAAACCTTAAAAGTACTGCATTTTTTGAGCCCTCATCTCAAGCAGCTTGGTGTGAAGAAGGTTGCCTTTGCTTTTATTTTTAAGGAGCGTGTCTCCATGATTGCCTTTATATGGTACACTATTGTTCTAGTGCACAAAGAGACCCTATTGTGCTAGTTGAATGGGAGGACCTTTGAAGCTTTTATGCCCTATATTTTCTTTTGCTTTGATCATTTTTCTATTTCAACTTGTTTTAGTCTTTGTTTGCAATCTGACTCATAATACCATCAAGAAAAACATTTTCTATGTTAAAGGAGCCTTTTCATTTTTAATGAGATCAATATGTTTTCTTGTGTTTTGAATGATCAATGCCTCAATTATTTAAAATGTTAATTAACACACTTACATGAAGCACCAACCTTTACTCACAAAACCACTGACAGAACTTGCACGCAAAAGATTACCTGACATTTTTCTTCAATCCGGTATGGTTCGTTCAATTGATAACATGAATTAGCCTCATCAGCAGCCTTAAACTGTCAGATTTGACAGTTCATGATGCTTACTTTGAACCAACGGTTGGAACCCTTTCTAGTCGAATCAAGAGTGGAAATGTTTTCCTAGTGAAGATAAGATTACCCTTTTACATTCCCTATAAATACGGGTGGATTTGATGGCTTGAGCATGAAGACATTTAGGTTTAAAGTTGGCAAAAATCCAGACTCCCCCGTCAATTTTTTTTCCTAATTGACATTTCCCTCTGTCTTTCTCTCTCATCGCTGCTAACCACATCTCCAATAGTTTGTTCCCACCAACTCCACCACGTGTCTCCAGCATGACCACCAGTTTGCCACCCCCATGTCTAGAATAGTCATCATGGGGGACAGTTTGCAGAGCTTGCAAAGCCAATGCTGATTCATACATATTATGGGGAACATATATATCCCTCTCCATCTCTTCTATCTTGGTAAAATAATAACCATAACTCAAAGCTACGCTTAATCCATCCTTACAATCAAAATCACAAACTTGCTACACACACTTATCAACTTGGTCATAACATATGATAGACTAAACATTGCTATAAGGATATGCTATGGCATATCCAAAATTAAATTCAGTTTTTTCATCCCCTACCTCCATATACAAAGTATCCTTACCACAATTAATTTTTGTATTGGCAGTTTTCAAGAATGGTCTCGTAAACAATATAGGAGTGTTGTTTGATGAATCACAAGAATCATGTTCCATATTAAGAATATAAAAGTCGTATGGAATGACCAAACTATCAATCTTGACTAGAACATCTTCTATCACACCAAGTGGGTAATCAAAACTATGATCTGCAAGTTGTATTACAATGCTAGTTTTATTCAAAGGCTCAAGACTAAGAGAATCATCAACATGTTTAAGCATAACGCTAATGGATACACTTAAATTGCATAAGGCCTATTTAAAGCTAGCATTACCAATAACACTTAGGATAGTAAACGCCCGTAGGTCTTTTTGCTTCAAAGACATATTCTTTTGTACAACAACATATACAACTTTACCCATACTTACCATTTCATGACCTTTTAGTTTAAAAGCTCACTTGGTAGTACACAACTCTTTCAAGAATTTGGCATACTTGGCAATTTGCTTAGTAGCATCAAGAAAAGGAATGTTGAGTTTCACTATCTTGAAAACCTCTAAAATCTCTTTTTCTTTATCGTCTTTCTTTGACCTAGAAGAACTCACAGAAAAGGATGGAATTGTTTTAAAGCTGGAATTCATTGAGTGACGAGTTACCTTTAGAGAGTTGGTCTTTGTTTTAGTTTGTGGAAGAGGAGGAGGAGGATGTTTCTTCTTTGTACTCAATTCGGTTTCTATCTCTTCTTCTTCCTCCATCTCAATTTGTTTTGACCTTTGCTCTTCAAGTTCTTTCCCACTTCGCAGCATGATTGCACTAATATTTTCTATTGGATTCAATGCTTAGAAGGGCAATTTTCCATTTATTTGTGCTTTCAATTTCCCCATACTTGAAACTATTTGCCCTATTTGCTTCTCCAAGTTGTGAATACTTGACCTTGTTTCCTATGGCAAAAATATGACGTTTTGTTGCAAGGTTATAGTGTAAGAAGCCAAAGTTTTCATCATTGCACGAAGATCATTACTAGGTGACGACCCCATAACATTGGAGTTTGTGAATGGAGGGGGCTGTCTCGCTTGATAATTCTATTAGGATTGAAATCCATGGGGATGGAACTATTGGCCTTGATTGCCTTGTTAAAGTGGGTTCCCATAGTATAAGTTTGGATGATCTCTCCATCCAGGATTGTACGTGTTGGAAAAACAGATCATATTTATGCTAGGGTTATTTGTTGAATCCTCCATTAACTACATGAACCTGTTCAATGTAATCTTCTTACATTGTTGGGCACATATCTGAGGTATGTCTTTATAAGGAACATATGCTACAAACTTTCACTTGTTGTATATTTTCACCTGCCAAAAAATGCACAGGAGAAGTAAGATCATTAACTTTATTTTAAAGGTTAGAAATACTAACCTCATTTACTTGTTTGTTTGTGAAGTCTCCTTACGTGCCAAATTGTTTCGAGTTGGCTTCATATTTAAGATCAATTGGCGTGTAACCTCGGGTGTCTTATCTACCAATGCCCCTCTGCTTGCCGCATCAATGATACTACGGTCAATAGGCATCAATCCTTCATAGAAATATTGAATGAGCAGTTGATCCGGTATCTGATGGTGAGGGCATTCAATACATAGTTGCTCAAAACTTTCCCAATACTTGGAAAGTGTCTCTCCATGAGATTATCGAATCTCACATATTTCTTTTCTTATGTTGGTAACTCGAGATGCTAGGAAATACTTTTCAAGGAAAATCTTCTTCATGGCATTCCAAGTTCCAATAGAACATGGAAGAATAGAGAAAAACCATGGTTGTTGCCCTTTTTAAAGAGAAAGGAAAAGCTTTCAACTTAACTTGTTCTTTGTCAACTCCATTGGGTTTCATACCAACGCAAACCATATGGAACTCCTTGAGATGAGTATGAGGATCTTCACCTGTAAGACCATTGATTGTTGGTAGCAAATGTATAAAACTAGCTTTGAGCTCGAAGTTTACATTATTATCGATGTTTATGCTTAATGGTTGATTTTCCATGTTGGGAGCAACAAGCTCCTTAAGTGTTTGTTGTCGTGCAATAGCCATAGCATTGACACGAGCTTCCTTTCGTAACCTGCGTAAAGAGTTTTCTATTTCAAGATCCACCTGCACTTAACTTTGGTTAGTAGAACGAGTTACAGGCATAAATCATCAAGAAAACTTGAAATAAACCAACCACACAAGAGATAAAAAAAAAAAAAAAAAAACAATGCAAATTATATAGAAATCTTACACTAGAAAACTAAAACTGCCTAAAAACCCTAGAAAACAACGGAATTTGGCCTCGACAGGGCTTATGTAAAACGTCATTTCCTTTCAGGAAACAAAAGGCCGATACCTAATTCCATCAACTATTTTATAAAATAGAGACTAGGGTTTTTTAGGATATAAAAAAAAAAAAAAAGAGAGAAGTGAGGGGGGGTAGCCAGCTAAGAAGAGAAAAATGCCCCCCTCCTCTAAGAAACACGAAATGATGCATTCCTCCTTCTTTTTGATTAGTTTTTCAACAAACATGCAAGGCTAAACTCTTTTTCTTAGTTGAAAGGATGTAGAAACCTTCGGATCTCAAGAACTGTGAGATTTATTTTACATGTTCTTTTCAGTTTATATGATGAATATGTTTGTTCTCATATGTTTATTTTCCCTATGATTGTTTATTTTAATTGCTAGAGTTCACTCTAAGTTATTATTGTAGATAATCTATTGCTAAGTTTGATATCAAAACCGGAGTTGTGGTATATGAACTCGTGAAGCAACTGAGTTTAATAATTATGTCGAATCTACGTTATTAATCTTAGGGAGAACATTCAATCAACTCAAACATAGATGGCGGACAATTATGTTTTCTTGATTAATTAACTTATTTAGTTCTTAAGGATGCCATTGAATTCAATTACTAGTGCGGACACAGTGGTTGTTTGATGGTTAAGGTTAGTTATACGACAAATCCGTTAATTAACCAATGTTAAGAAGAGTTATAAATTGATGTGTCATTTCCATGATCAGTTCTGATTTTCGTAGTGGATGTTTACTTGCAACCAATGTTTATTCTCTTGATAGTTTTTTTATTTTATTAAATTTCATTTGATAGTTTTCTGTTTTCTTTTGCTTTAACCTAGATAACGTCCAAACCCCCATAAATTGCATATCATCTAGCATAAAAATCTAACTTGAACCTTCCTCGTGGGATTGACCCCTTGCTTGCTTTATACTATCTTGTGTGTTATGTTTGAAGCTAGGGTAATTAATTTGTGCGTCCGCAATATCGCAACAAATTTTGGCGCCATTGTCGGGGAAGTAATTTTAGTTAATTCTTGTGCTATCATTTTTATTTGCTATGATTGTTATTTATTTTTTTAAAAAAAAAAGTTACAGAATTTTTGCTTCTTGCGGTATTGTTCATTTACAGCAGTGATACTGTTCAAAACATTAGTTTGGCCCGGCAATTTACTAACATTATAGTTGTAGCTGAGTAGATAGAGCAAGGAGTTAGAAGTGATAGAATTTCCTTGCCCACCGAAAAAAGAGGCTTTGAATGGAGAAGGAAGGAGGTCAACCATGTTGAAGATGGCTACAAGGGTAGGAAAAAACCATTCTAAAACTACCACTTTATCCCAAATTGCCAACATCAATTTCAACTCTTCATTTTCCATCAAAAAACCTGAGCCTCAAAACTTCCAAGCCAAAAGCCAAATTGAAAATTTTCCAAAGAAGAATTACCAAAAGGTTCAAGAACAAGCATTAGTGATCCTTAGTCTTGAAATCCTTGAAACATATTTTGAGCCTATAAATATCATTTTTCTTTATAACTAAGAGCCCGAGCCTACGTTACATGCACAATCAAGTCCTTTCTGATCAAAGACATGCAATCCAGATCAGTAAGCAATACTTTCCTATGATAAATAAACCATATAATTCATATAGGTAAAATGAATGCTTTGAAGACTGTTTTTTTAAACCATCAGATGGAATCTTAAAGCCATTTTGACCAATAAAACATCACTTCACATTTTCACCAAAAGCAAAACAAAAACATAATAGGGTTGACTCCATGATTCAAAACAAGTTATGAAAACAAGTTTATTTTAAACAAACATTAAAATGACTTTTTTTATTGGAATAACTTTGAAATTCTGAAAATTCTCCATGAAAACAACTCCTTTTGAATAACCAAATCTTCTTTCACACAGCCTTATCCTTAAATAAAACCTGAATTGAACACTCGAGCACATGATTAGGTTGGGGGGCAATCTAACAAATACATAATAGGGTTAACCCCATAATTCCCTTTCAAAGAGAGAAAAAAATATATAGCAGAGCTGACAACTTTGAGATAAAGGCTAGCTAATATTGTGCCCTTCCTAGAGGTCAAGTTCATAAGATATGACCTAAGTAAGCAAGAGCGAAAAAGTCATCAAAGCTTACTATAGAGACTCAAACTCTTAAGAAAAGGTAAAATCCATGAAGAAAAGGGGACCTATATTTCTCAGGTAAGTATACATGCATATTGATCATAATGTATTTCTTTCATCTCTGACAAATTAGTGTCTCACCATCGCTTTTTTTTAGCACACCATTGAGCCCTTATCATTCAAATAGTGCGTTTTCTAGCCTTATTTTCCTCTTTTTTAGTGTGCCTATAAGCCTTCACCTTTCGAGTAATGTATTTTCTAACCCTGCCACTTTTTAGTGTGCTTTTGAGCCCTTATTTCTCAGATATTATGCCTTCAAGCCCTATCTTTTATTTTCGAGTGCACCTTTGATCAATCGTCTCTCGAGTAGCGTGTTTTTTAACCCTACCTCTTATTATGTGCGCCTTTGAGCCCTCATCTCTCGTATAGTGCACCTTTAGGCCCTATCATTTTCTTTTGAGCGTGCCATCACCTATTAGGTAGTGCATTTTCTAACCCTATCTCCTTTCGAGTGCGCTTTTGAGCTTTCACCTCTCGGGTAGTGCATTTTTTAACCCTACCTCATTTCAAGTGTGTCTTTAAGCCCTCGTCTTTTAAGTAGCACGTTTTCTAACCCTATTTCTTTTTTAGTACACTATTCAGCCCTTATCATTCAGATAATGCATTTTTTAGCTCTATCTTTCATCTTTAGAATGAGCCTTTGAGCCCTCACTTTCAGGCAATATGTTTTCTAACATTATCTCCTAACTTACCTTTGAGTGTCATTGAGCTCTCATCCCTTTTCGAGCCCTATCTCTTTTCTTTTTGAGTGCTCATTTAAGCTCACATCTTATGGATTGTGCGCTTTCGAGCCGTATCATGTCGTCCCTTCAAGACATCTCATATTTCACATGGGTAGGTCAACTATTACAATGAGACCACCTTGAAAACCTTTCACATGGGTAGGTCACCCGTTATAATGAGATCATTTTAAAAACTCTTTATATTTTTCACCTAGGTAGGTCGCCTATTATAATGAGACGTATTTGAAAAATCTTTGTTTTTTCCATCTAAGTACGTCACCAATTACAATGAGACCATTTCTGAAAAATCTCTATATTTTCCACTTGGGTCGATCGTCCATTACAGTCAAACCTCTTTGAGAAATCGTTATATTTTTTACCTGGAAAGGTCACCCATTATAATAAGACAATTTCTAAAAATCTTTGTATTTTTTACTTGGGCAGGTTACTCATTACAATGAGATAATTCTGAAAAATCTTTGTATTTTTCCATCTAAGCAGATCACCCATTATAATAAGATCAATTTGAAAAACCTTTGCATTCTTCACCACCTTGAAAACCCTTTTTCTTTTAGGGCAGGTCACCCATGACAATTCAACCATTTAAAAAATCCTTGAATTTTACCAATAGGCAAGTACAATTTCTTTTCTTAGTGCGCTTTCTAGCCCTCACTTTAAATACTTTCAGAAGGATTGAGTATTTCTTGATCTTATGAATCTATTACTACTATTTTTTTTTTCTTTACTACGCTTACTATCTAAAGTCTCTTACAAGACTTTCTATCATAAGCATTGTAAAGTGGAGGACAATTGTCCTAACTAATTTCTGGGTTATTCCATAAATTCACTTTTTCTTCCAAAATAAAAATAAAATAATAAAATAAAGGCTGACAACATGGAGAAAACAAGAGAAGAAGGATTCTAAAAAATTACATAAAAATCAAGTTGTAATTTTGGATGAAATTTAAGTCCTAATTGTACACCATGATACCTAAGATTGAAGAAACAATGAAGATTAATGGTCAAATTAAATCATTATTGGATGAATCTGCATAAAACTTAAGTCCAATGATATAATTAAATTTTAATATGTATAATTATGTTTAATAATTAATTTAGGTCTAATTGAATGATTTAATTAGGTGCAAGGATTTAACTGTACTTTAAATGAGTCGAATTAATTTTATCAGGAGATTAATTGATGAAAAATTAAGTTTAAGAGCCTAATTTAGGCTTAATTGAGAAAATTGAAATTTTAATAAATCAAATTTAATTTTTACCAAGTCAATTGATTGAAATCATGAGAAAAATCACAAGAAAATTAAAGTTTGATACTTATCAAAGTCCAATTCAATTTCTAAACCCATAAAAGGGCTCTGATATTAATTGTAACAACCCCAAAATTTATGTTCAAAGCAAAAGGCAAGAACATAATAATTCAGTTAAGATTAGTGACACAACCAAAATATTGATGTCTTCTCCCAAGTGCAGGAGTGTCGAAGTAATAAATAACCCGGCAAGACCGAGGTCGAACCACTAGGAGGTTAACTATATAAATTATAAATAACAACAACACAATGATAACAACTATAATAATAACAACGACAATAACAATAATAGTAGTAGTAGTAGTAGTAAAGAGGACTTTGAGATGTAAGATTAATGTGAGGATTAAACAATGATAAAAACAAATGTCAAGGTTAGAGGATTTACTAATGGTACTTCAAACAAGTATAGTATAAACTCTTATTACTCAACTAGAAATCACACACAAAAGAGGTTGCAATCAAATTATAAATTGTTAACATGATTACATTAATTATCTTATTTGAGTAATGTCAATACTTGTAAATATTATGAGGTATTCATGGTGATAACTTATGTTAACAATAAATCAAGTTCCTTTCATAGCATAGGTATCGGTTATACCATACAGTTGGGCTATGAAAGTGCCAAGTATTTGTTGTACCAATGGTTGTTCAACACAAATCTAAATTAACCATTTAACAAGCAATGTATTAAGAGTGAGCAAGATAATAAATATAAAACATGTTAGTATCAAGCATTAAAGTCCATGTTGAGTTTATACTATATTTATTTTTACACCATTAGTGTAACCTTTTCACCTTAACATAATAAATTTAGCTAAACATAATGAAAGAAAGAGACATAAATAAACAAGATAAAAACATAATTATATAAGTAAATGAAAGGAAAGGAAATGAAAAACATAAGCAAGAGATTAATATAACATAAAATAAAACTTGAACATCATAAAATACAAAGAAAAAGAGCAAGAGCAAGAGCATGATCTTGATCTGAACACAAAGATGCCTAAATACATGGCAAATGCTTTATTTTATCAGCCAAAATTTGGAACTATTGATTTGATGACTAATTGTTGAGTGGGTGCCCACATCTTGACTTGATGACAATCCTTATCTTCTTGTCTGAACAAAACATCATTGCCAACGTCAAAATTTGAACCAACTTTACTCATGAAAGTTCTAGGAAAATGTCTCAGCTTTCCAGAGGAAAAAATTGAGGTCATTTGGACTTCTAGAATTCGAGATATGGGTTGAACACTGAACAGTATCTGGGCTACAGGACAGATTCAGACTTCTCCATTTTTGTTATAATTTGGACTTGAAAACAACATTTTTAAATCTTAAACTCCACATGAAAGTTTTATGCCTATGTCTTAACTTTCCATCCATATAAAGCATACCTAAATTCGAGATCTACAGCTTCAGATATGGACCAATTATCAAACAGTGTTCCAGTTTGGATTGAACCAACATCACTTTTCTAAGCTTCACCCTCTCTTTATCTTCTCAATTTCAGTAGTTGAATTCATCAATCAATCCTTTGATTTATGTGATAGGCCTGCATTTAAGATGAATATTTACTATATATTAAGGTATCTTATAGTATCGGACATGTTATTATAAAACATACTTTAGTTAAGAAGTTATTGATACTTCAAATGCAAAATGATAATATAAAACCTTGATAAGAATGCACTTTTAAGTACTAATCAATTAGGGTAATTTTTTTTCTCAATCAATTAAAAATCCGATAGAGTTTCCTTTGTATTTTTAGGTACCAAGTTATCGACTTTTCTTCTATAATTTTTAATTATTAAATTTCCTACTAGTCCTATCATCAAAGACTTCCTCTTCTTATTACATCACCATTTCTCAATAATCAAAATAACACATGTTTAAACAATTCAATATAACACATTTACATAAATTTCATTCAATGAATTATTCTACAAATTATAACTAAAGTTCATTACACAATTCAAAGATTTACAAATAAAGACCATTAACAAAATTATAATCGAAATAAGTACATAATTAAAGAAGAACCTCATCATTACAAACAAAAAACTTTCGATAAATTATTAACGCATTAAATTATAAAATTTATATTACATAACAAAATAATAAATTTATTTATTACAAAATGGTACTCAACAAAATATAAGAAAAACTAATCTACGTAAAAATTGATTTAATACAATAATTCGATTAGACAAATAAAATAAAATATCAATAATTCTTTTCTTACTTTCTTTCTTCTCTTTTTTTATATATTTTCTCATAACATCATTAAATTAATTCATTGATCTAGTATTATATTTCAATTAAATTTCTGAATAATCCTTAATTCTTAAACATTAACCAAAAATATATTTCTTCATATCGCCCATTAACCCGGGCATTAATTCCACAAATAGATGATTACTTTCTCAATCTTCCCTTCAACAGGCACTAATTCCATCAACCTAGAAAAATTAGTTCAACGATTCGCCCATTCATCAAGTTACTAATCTCATTAACTAAAGAATTAATTTCTTATCACGCTTATTTACAAAGGCACTAATTCCATTAAACCAGGAATTAGTTCAATGATTTGCCCATTCACTAGGGTTAATTAGGAAATTAATTTCTTATCACGCACATTCATCAAGGCACTAATTCTATTAGTCTAGGAATTAGTTCAGTAATTTGCACATTCATAAGGGCACTAATTTCATTAATCAAGGAATTAATTCATCGCATCACATATCATATTTCCTCAAGCAAACAATACAACAATTACTAATTCATTGCCCATAATTAATAAGAAAAAAAAAATACATATTGACCAATAATATATTCAGGCATCACATAATTACCTAACGACTGAGCTTGAGTTGAAGTTCCTTGCTGTAGTGTCGACCTAACAGCCTCTCTTGGATTGATAAGTATATCACAACATTTCTTTTCTCATCCACGATATATATATATATATATATATATATATATAATCTTTTTACAAATTCCTTCTAAGTTCCTTAATAGTAACTTTTATGATTTTTGGATAAAAATTCTCAAATCCTAACACCTTTTTATACCAAATTTTACCGAGCTATTTTTAATTTTACTAAGTTTCTCGCTAGTATTTTCAATTCTATGCATTTCATTTCCATTAAAATTTTAATAGCATTTCTGTGTTTATTTATTTATTCATTATATATAATGAATCCTAACACCTTTTTATACCAACTTTTACCAAGCTATTTTTTAATTTTACTAAGTTTCTCGCTAGTATTGATAGTATTTTCAATTCTGTGCATTTCATTTCCATTAAAAATTTAATAGCATTTCTATGTTTATTTATTTATTCATTATATATATATATATATATATATATATATATATATTACCATTATTTCTGTTTTTATTTTTATTTTAACACCCATACAAAACATTTTATTTCATATTCTTGACTTTATCATCATTCTTATAATTTAATTTATCACTTTTCGTTATTTTTCATAATCTTGACTTTTATTATTATTAATGGTATTACCCTGGGTGTACACTTGATTAGTTGTAACAAAGGGGGAGTCTATGCTTGAGGAAACATTTTGCAGCTATGATTGCGACTTTCGAACGTTTTGGAGTGATTAGCACTTAAAAGTGCATTTTTATCAAGGTTTTATATCATTATTTTGCACTTGAAGTATCAATAACTTCTTAACTAAAGCATGTTTTATAATAACATATCTAATAATATAAGATACCTTTAATTTATGGTAAATGTTAATCTTAAATGCAGGCCTATCACATAAATGAAAGGATTGATTAATGAGTTTAAATACTGAAATTGAAAGAACAAAGAGAGGGCCAAACTTAAAAAAGAGATGTTGATCCAGTCCAAACTAGAACACTACTCGGTAATTGGGTCATATCTGGAGCTGTAGATCTCGGATTTAGGTTTGTTTTATATGGTTGGAAAGGTAATACATAGGCCTACAACTTTTATGTGGAGTCCAAGATTTAAAAAGTTCATTTTCAAGTCCAAATTATAGTAACAACGGAGAAGTCTGAATCTGTCCTGCAACCCAGACAATGTTCAGTGTTCAGCCCATATCTCGAGTTTTAGAAGTCCAAATGACCTCAATTTTTTTTTCCTGAAAAGATGAGATAATTTTCTAGAACTTTTATGAGTACAGGTGGTTCAAATTCAAACGTTATCAATGATGTTTTGTTCAGACAAGAAGATAAGGATTGTCACCAAGTCAAAATGTGGCCACCCACTCAACAATTAGTCATCAAATCAATAGTTCTAAATTTTGACCTATAAAAGGAGGCATTTGCCATGTATTTAGGCATCTTGTTTGTTCAGATCAAGATCGTGCTTTTTATTTTTACTCTTTATATTTTTGTAATGTTTAAGTTTTATTTCATGTTATATTTTTCTTAATCTCTTGCCTATGCTTTTCATTTCATTTACTATACTTATGTTCTTATGTTGTTTATTTATGTTTTTCTTCTTCATTATGTTTAGCTCAGTTTATTATTTCAATATGAAAAGGTTTCACTAATGGTGTTATTATCTTTTTATCTTACTAATTCTTAATACCTTCTTGTTAAATGATTAATCTAGATTTGTATTGTACAACACTTGGTATAGCAAATGTTTGGCACTTTCATAGCCAACCGCATAGTATAACCTACACATGTGCCATGAAAGGAACTTGATTTGTTGTTAACATAAGTTAGCATCATGAATTCCTGACAATATTTAAAAGTTTGGTGTTACTTAAATTAGATAATTAATATGATCATGTTAAAAATTTATAATTAAATCTTTATTATATATATATATATATATATATTATTTGTAATTTATATAGTTCACCTCCTTGTGGTTAGACCCCAGTCTTGTCGGGTTATTTATTACTTCGACACTCCTGCACTTGGGATAAGACATCAATCTTTCGATCGTGTCAAGTTTTTGGCACTGTTGTCGGGGAGGTAAATTTCTGTATAAATTATAAATTTTGTTATATTTTTCTCCTTTCACTTTTCTTTTATCTAACTTTTGTTTCTTGTGTTTTGTCTCCTTTTCTTTTTCTTTTTCTTTTTCTTTTCTTCTTTTTATTTTTTTTCTACACGTGCACGAGAGCTTGGTCATGTACATTAAATGATATACTTTATAGGGTATTCTCATCTTTTTTAGAAAACATGGCTGAAGAGGATAATCAGTCGCTTTATAATGAGAATAATTGGGTTAGAACACTTAGAGACTACACGAATCCAACAAGAACAATTGCGCGATCATGTATAATTTTTTCTCATGATGCATCTCATTTTAATTTTAAGCCAGACATTATTTAACTTTTACCTTCTTTTCATAGTTTAGATCTAGAAAATCCATACATGCATTTAAGAGAATTTGAAAAAGTTTGTAACACTTATAATGACTCAAATTGTAGCATGAACACCATCAAATTAAAGCTTTTTCCTTTTTCTTTAAAAGATAAAGCTAAAACATAGCTATAAAATTTGAGACCATGATCCATTCGTGATTGGGATGAAATACAACAATAATTTTTAAAGAAGTTTTTTCCATCTCACAAAACAAACTCTTTCAAAAAACAAATCACCACTTTCACTCAAAAACTAGAAGAAACATTTTACCAATGTTAGAATAAGTATCGAGACTTGCTTAATACTTGCTCTTATCGTGGTTTTGAAACATGGAGATTGGTTTCATATTTTTATAAAGGATTAACACCTAAAGATAGAAAAATTATAGAATTGATGTGCAATGGAACTTTTGAAGATAAATATCCTGATGAAGCAATGGAGTACCTAGACTTGCGAACTGAAAATGCTCAAAATTGGGACACTACGGACACTTATAAGGCACCGAGTAAAACTCAACCTCATACATCTAACGGAGATATGTACAACCTTAGGGAAGATCATGACCTCCAAGCCAAATTTGCATCTTTAACTAGAAAAGTTGAGGCACTTGAATGTAAAAAGAATGGTCAATTAAAATCTATTCAAGACATTGTATGTCAAAACTATGAAACAAATAAACATGCAACCAATGATTGTCCAACTTTGCCTTCTTTCAAGGAATGTCTCCATGAACAAGCCCATGTTTTAAACAGTTTTCAAAGGCCCAATCATAACCCATACTCGCAAACATACAACCTGGTTGGAGAAATCACCCAAATTTTAGTTGGAAGATTGATAACAATAATGCACAAACTTCACAGCCACCGTTTCAAACACACCATAATTTCTAAAATTCTCATGGATATGCACCTCATTATGCTCCACCTTCTAAAAGAAATCTTGAGGAAACATTGCATTCATTCATTGAAAAGCAAGAGACAATCAGTACTCAACTTACTTAAAGCATGACAGATTTTAAAGATATTCTTGCAAAATTTACATATGCTCTCAATACAAAAACAACAATAAGGAATGTTATGGTGACCAGTTCATTATAGCTAAGATTTATTCATTGATACATCAATGGAAATGTTACTCCCAATGAACCAGCAATCATAGATAGATTCACCATAGGTAGCAATTAAGTTTCAATTAAAACTAATTCATCTTCCTCCAAATCTTCCCACATGGAAGTGAGCCCATTTTTATTTGTATAGTGAGAGCATTATGGTCCTAAGTTTTATAAAGAGATAGGTCTTAACCTACTTTTCCTTATCTAGAAAAATCATTCTTTAAGAATATAGCATCTAGTTATTCAAATTCAGTTATATGTCTACTTTCTTGCTCGTTATGAGCACATGTCCTCTCATGTGTTTAGAATATCTTATAAGTATACATTTCTTCCCTCTTGGATATAGTTTTTCATATTAATGAGAAGAATCATAAGCATAAGTAATACAAACTAAGGTTTTAAAACACTCAAGCCAAGTATTGTTTTGTCCAATAATTCATAGAGTGTAATTGTAACTGACTTAGAAGGTACACGATTGAATTTATACATTTCAACTAATAATGCATCACCCCAATATATGATAGGAAAATTTGCTTATATCATCATTAACCTAACTATTTCAAGTAAAATTCTATTATTTTTTTTCCAAAACTCCATTTTGTTATGGTATTTAAAGAATGGTAAATTCTCATTTTATTCTTCTTTAATCACATAATTCTCTAAATTGATATTGATAAGATAAATAATTATGTTATCGATCGATTCTTAAGGTTTTTATTTTCATGTCTAATTAATTATCAACATGTTTAATATATTTTATGAAGCAATTTAAATTTTTTGATTTATGAGATATCAAAAAAATTGTTAGATCGAGGAATCGAACCCAAAGAGTAACCAAGTATGGCAACCCACCACTGGACTGTTGAAAATGCTGGGATTTGAACCTAAGTGGTGTCTAACCAAGTCTCTTGTAACTGGCTGTTACTTGTTTTTTTGGTATGAGTACATACAATATATTTACTTTATTTAATTTATTATTAAAAAAAAAAAAAAAGGATGGGTGTGCCTACAGCTATTTTACTCCAGCCTTTTGTCACTTTGCTTTGTTGCAACTTAAAAGGGCGTCTACTGGATGCTGGATGTTTACCTTTTTCTCTTGAACCAAATACTTTTCTATATATAATTATTTTAACATGCTTGCTATATATAGGACACCTAGCCCGAGTGGTCTTGAAAACAAACTCAAGAATGAGTTTTCCGGAATTTCAAACCGAACACGGAAAAGTAGGGATGATGGTGTTTTATATTTTTATCTATAAAAATAATTAAATTAAATTTTTTAAAAAATAAATTTAAATAGAAGGCGATTTCCATTTTCTAGTTTCAGTTTAATTCAATTTTTTATGTCAAAAAACCAAAAAAATCTATATTGTCTAATTTTCTTATAAGATTTTAAAGTATATTTAATTTTTTTACTGGTGAATATTCATTTGTATTAAATTTTTAGTGTCAATCTTGTGTTTATTAAGTTTTTTTTCCATAAAATATTCATTTATATTAAATTTTTTAGTGCCAATCTTACGTTCAATTGTTTTTTTTTTTTTTTTGTTCCTAATATTTTGCTTTTGTTTTGTTAGAGTGAGTTTAAATAACATACAAATAAGGTAAAATTCAAATTACAAAACATTGTCTTCAAAAGGTTTAAAGAAAACAACAAATAACATTATAATAAAACATTTCAAGCCAAAAAAACAAAATTCTTCATTGTGCACACATCCTAATCAAGAAGCACATCAAAAACATTGCATTTTAATTCCTTAATACTATTGACATCAAAACATGGAATTAAAAATCTAGAATTATAACATAATAAATCAAATTAGAAGATATAAAATAAAATAGTAGTATTTTTACCATATGTTTTCAATAAATATCCTGATTTTTTAACTATTTATCATCTATTGCTAGATGCAATTTTCTATCAAATTCTACAAAATAAAATATTAGACATTTTAGATTGAAAATGCATTAATTTATAAATCATAAAATAAAATGTGTAAGTTTATAATAAAAATTGCATGATTCAAAGTTTTTATAGATTTCAAAATCATTCATTAAGGTTCTACTGTCGTTTTAAATTAGTCCATGATGCAATCAATTTCGACAACAAACAAGTGTTTGAACTATTGTTGAAGATAGAAAACTTTGAAATTGGTCAAGTATATGATTGTTTGTGCTAAAAGCTGGTTTGGAAGTCAGTATGGATATAAAAATAACTAGAACATGTTGTGAAACCTTCAAAAGTATCTTATATTTGAAGCATTACTCTTTCACCAACCTAAAATATCTAACTTATCATCATTAAGATCTTCATAACCATCAACCAAATATGTCTCAATCTCATTTCTATTTTTCACACTATCTTCCTCCTATAAATTCCTTTTGAATCGAGCCAAAGTGTTAATAGCTACCACCAAGTCATCAATAGCATTAACATATTGTTTATACCTATTATTATTATCCAAAACTTTATCAACTTTCAAATAAAACTCATACAAGCTCACCAAATTATTTTTCACCTTCTTTGTTGGTAATTACGCTTTGTCATAATCATACAAGTCACCAAAATAAAATTTCATATATTTCAACTTAAGATGTGGATCTAAGACCTTAGACACATACAAAGAAAAAATCATGATTTATTTCTCAAACTTTAACATCATGTTCATCGACATTCCACTTAAGATACTATCTCTACTTTTACACAATTGCAACAAGTTTGTATACATGTAAATCAATTCATTAAAGAAAGAATTTGATGTGACATGTAGAGTGTGTTTGGTATTGTGGTAGCTTTTGTGGTTGCGGTTTGTAAAAAGCAGTTTCATAAAAAATACTTTTTATGAGGTTGATTTTAAAAAAAGTTGGTGTTTGGTTAAAACTGTGGTTGAAGTTGTGGTTTTAAAAAAAGCAGTTTTTAGTGTTTGGTTACAAAATTGTGGTTCAACAATTGTGGTTGAAAAAAAGCAGTTTTGTGTTTGGTAAAAACTGTGGTTCAAAAAAAAAATTTCTTGTGTTTTGTTAATATGGTTTGTGTTTTATATTTGATTGGAATTAAATATTTGATTGGAATTAATTAAAAGGACATATATAGACACATATATATAATTCCAAAACATAGGTGTTTTGTAATTATGATTACATAACAAAATGAAAAATCATTATACATTAATGTACTCTTTTATTATTCCATCAAACTATTTGCAATTCCATCGCGTACAAAATCCATACGTGAAGGCCTCTGTGAGCCTTGAACGGCCGAAACCTGAACAGTATCAGGCAAAAAGTCATCTGGAATAAAATTGGGGTTGCGATCATACTTAGAAAAAACTGCATCATCTTGCGATCTCCTTCTAATATAATTATGTAGTGCCATTGATGTAACTACAATCTCAACTTGTGTTTTGTATGGATAAGCAGGCATGTTTTGCAAAATTTTCCACCTTTGTTTCCATACCCCAAAAGAACGTTCGATCACGTTACGTAATGACGAGTGTGCACGATTAAACACTTCTTTCCAACCACTTGGTTGTCCACGACGTCTAAATTCTTGGAAGTGATACCTCTCGCCTTTGTAAGGACCCAAATATCCATACTCGTTTGGATATCCAGCATCAACCAAATAGTATTTTCCTGAAAAAAATAACATTGTAATTTTAAACAAAACTTAAAAAAATAATTATATTCCTTCAATTACCCAATCTTCAATTTAGTCAAAATCACAACCTTCTGGAGGTTTTGGAAAGTTGATATTGCTATTGTCAATAGCCTCTAGAAAAATACGAGTATCGTGTGCACTGCCTTCCCATCCTGCCCACACGAACATAAATTGCATGTCGAAACTACAAGTGGCCATTGCATTTTGTGTTGGTACACCTTTTCTTCCAATAAATGGAATTTGATTTGCAGCTGGTACGCATGCACGAACATGTGTTTCATCAATTGCACCGACACAATTCTACATGCCACAAAAACATTTATAGTACTCATATAAACATTTATAATATATTTCATACTCCTCCGAACAACTTAATTAAACTACTTAATTATATATATAAAAAATTAATCTTACCTTAAAATGTGGCATAAATCTTGGATTCATAGCAATTTCTCTTGGTGTGCTCGTAAATTGTGGATCTACTGGTTTTATAATTTCTACAGCAAACAAACGTAATGATTTAAGCACTTCTTTAAAACATCTACTAATAGTTTCACCTGAATGCTGGAATCTTTCCTGCACTTGTCTATTTGACGCCCCAACTACTATTGTAAATAGAAACATTGCCACCTTTTCAATAACGCTCATTCTTCTTGACGGCTTTAAGCCATGGTGCGTTTCCAAGTCAGTGCACAAACTCAACAAAGTCGTTGCGTCCATCCTGAACATGTTAACACTTCGTTTCCAATGACCTCTTAAAACCTCCGTCAACCAACGCATCCCTGTGTTATAGGAAACCATACATGGTTCCTTATACATATAATTAATATAATACGCGTTTATAGCTCCAGTTGTGCATATAATTAATTTTTTCTTATCAGAATGCCTCCTTATAATAAATGCATCGTCACCATCACTGTCACCGTCAACATCATCCTCACTATCATCGTTACTATCGTCGGTGTTGTTTCCATCGTTGTCATCTCCAGCACCAGAAAATGAGGCACCACTACCTTCACAACTAGGATAATTAATATGGTCTACAATTCGGTTCATTACATTATCATAATTGCCATCAAAATCCCCATTAAAGATGTCATTAAACCGTGAATCATCCATAACTTCAATTACATGAAAACAAAAACAAAATTATATGCTATTAATAAAAACATTTAAATAATTAAATATCATTCAATAAAAAAAAAGTATCAAGTAGGTGGTACTTGTCAGTTTTTTCATACCTGTAAAGCCAACAAAAACAATGTTCCACTTGCTTGTATGAAATGCAGATGAAGTTTGACAGATTTGGTATGAAGTAAAAATCAGCTCTGAAAGTAGACCACATTACAATCCTCTTTATATAGAAAAAAAAAACTCATGTTTTTACATCTCTTTTACAGGTACAATATCACGTGTATAGATTGTAAAAGTGACTTATACATTCTGACATATTTTTTCACCTTCTGTTCTCACTTTCTTATTCAAGATTCCTTGGGCCACTTTTTTATCTTTTGCTATCACCATGTCAGTGCACACCCACATGTACAAATCATCAAAAGCACAAAATATTTGTATTCAACTGTACCTGGAGATTCAATTTGCACCTCACAAAATAAACACATTTTATATATATATTTCATCCAACACCGTAAAAAAAAAACAATATTTAAATTTGTTCACAGCCATGCATCTCTTTTTATTTTCTTAACTGAAAGTAGCTCAGTAAAAAAATATAGTCCCGAACTCATAATGCTGAAAATGGAAAATTCCAGCAGCTAAAATAACATTGACAGTAGCAATTCCAGCAGCTTAAACATTCGAAAATTCCAGCAGCTCAAACAACATTGACAATAGCAATTCCAGCAACTCAAACATTCAAAAAATTCCGACAGCTCAAACATTCAAAAAATTCCAGCAGCTCAAACAACATTGAACAAGGCATCAGCTTCATTCTCACGGTAGAAAAGAATTGAAATACATATTATCACACTGCACAAGCACATGGCAGAAAAGAAAACAAATCCATCTTATCAAACTGCAGCTGCACATGGTATCTCAATTATTTGCAGTTTTCTTATCACCCTGCAGCACCCATCAACTCACAGCAGAAAAAGAAAACAAACAAATATTCACACAGTAACTGCACATTGTATATCAACACAGTGAAGTAAAATTACCAGCAAATTCAATCCAATGGTCAACTATCAAACATTAATAAAAACAGAAGTGACAGATTTTAATACATTGATAAAATACAACATTAAAAAAACCAACTATATCCTCATACAAGTATATTAGCTCCCGAAAAGCAGTTTAATATAAATACAACAGTAAGCAAATTAGCGTAAATGAAAACTTCCATATATCTCAACACGAAATGTGGAAGAATACAATGACTCGGGTTAAACTTCGGCAATTGGAAAAAACTCTTTTTAAAAACCAGCATCCCATTATTCTGCAACAATAAAATAAACTTATATCAATACATTAAGCAAGTGAACATAGTTAATATATTAACGGTTAAGAAAATATAATAATACAATGTCAGCTAAGCACGTTTAGTACGTGCATACATTCGTTGCAACCATCTCAACTTCTGCTCCTTATTACCCATACTAGCCCACATTTCTCTTTTCCTTCTTAAACTCAAATACTCCGTAGCAAAGTCGTGGAACTCATCTTCAATTGAAACTCCAGGAATTGAGTGCAACTCAGCCATCACCCCAGGAATACTACAGCCTTCGCGATCCATATTAACAGACGTCGAATCACTCTTAGTCGACATACTCTCAAGTAGATGATTGCACCTTGTCAGCAGCTGAACACCAATTCCAGATGTTTTCTTCTTTCTACATCGCACATCATAATGATCTTGTTCTTTTCTTTTGTCGCCACTTTTTGTATTGGTGCTGCTAGACATATTTATCCCTCCAACCATTCGAGCCATGTCAGTCTGGAAATCTGGAAGCACATCTTCCTCCGAATCACTGCTGCCCTCTTCTAAACCATCATCAGCAATGTCGGCATTGCTTGTACCAGGATCAACACCACTACCCGCAGGTACACCTGATGAAGGAGCCCATGCAAACGCTCCTGTTGCGATAATGTTGGAATACATTCGGTCAAATTTATTCTTCAAAGACGGCTCAATACCGACATGTCTGAATTTTTTGGCTCCTCTAATTTCCTGCATATAAATTAAATCAAGTAATGAAGGATCAAGACTAGTAAAATTTTAGGGCTGGAATTTGACTAGGTTGACAAGGAATGTACCTGAATTTTTGTTTCCACCACTCATCGCTAGCTGCAATTGTGCCTATTTCACTATTCCAGCCAACACCGGTTTCAGAAACCAGCTTATTCCATATCCTCCAATCCTTTTTGCATCCATCCCATTTGTTTTTCAATTGTGTTTTAGTGAATGCATGCCCAGTTTGTTCTTTGAATGATGTTATAAGAAATTTCCACCCCGTTTTATCGAAATGAGTATTAGGTCTCATTCCCATATCAATTGCCTTGATGCATATATCACAAAATATATGCAACATGTCCTTTGTCCAAACAGCCTTATCAAAAGATTCAAGACCTTCCATGATATCTTTTAACACATTTAATAAAATTTTGAAATCAATAAATGATATCAAATAAATTATGGCACATACATAAACCGTGGACTAAAACAATAATAAAACACTAAATGTTCAACACATACATGTATTGGAATGGGAATGTTCACGTTAATTTGTAATGAAATCTAATTGAAACCCATTAATTTTGAACTGCTCAGAAAACTCAGTTTCAGCCATGATAAAATATTTGAATTATCAAGTAACACTCCATTGCCATCATGCTGTTTGGAAGATAAAAAACAGAGGGAAAAAACAAACATAACATAATATATTTGCTAAAGTACATAGACAAAGAACAACAGACAAGCAGTATATAGAAGCAATTAAATTTTGCTAAATTCAAAACAATTGATTAAGGCACAGTAAACAGAAGACAATCAACAACAGCTATGAAATTTGTTAATTGCAGAACACACGGTAATTGATCATGCAGGTACACAGACATGCAATTTTTCATCTAAAAAAATGAAAATAAAGATGGAGATAAGGCAGGAACTTACCTCAGTCTATAGGTGTCCAGACCAGCGCAGTTCTGCAACTTTGTCCTACAAACAGATACACAATGGAGACCCAGAAGATAAATTAGATTTTCAGCGACGATTACTACAAAATTGACATGGTATATCAACAAAGTACACAAAAGCATCACAGAAATGAAGGTTTTCAATTCCAGAACAGTTTTTGGAAATAGTTCCGAAGAGACAGAACACATTTTTTAGTTTATTTCATGAATGGAGAATAAAGGACTATGCAGAGGTTTTTCCTAGCAATGGGATAAGTATGCATGTCTGTTTGTAACTTGCATGGACTTGAAGACAAAATCAGAAACATAGAGAGCATCAGATCTTCCTATTCAATAAGCTAAATCATAAGAACCGAAACCCAAATAAGAAGCAGAGCATTCAACAATTCAAAAGATTCGTCTTTTGCCTCTCCAGATTGAAAAAAAAAAACCATGAAAATAGTATTGTCATCATTATGGGACATATATAACCATGGATTCAACCAATACAAAAACAATCAATGTTCTGCATTTACAAAAGCTGTGTGGTTAGTAACAAACATTGACTATGTATTTAATTTGAATGAGAATGTTCTTGTTAATTCCAAGTAAACCAGAAGGAGTTACAATTTGTTATGAAAACTAATTCAAACCCATTATTTTTCAATTGTGCATAACACTCAGTTTTTGTTTACATCTTTAAAAGAAAATCGTCATCGTCATCATGGCTGTTTGGATTCTCAGAAAACAGAGAAAAAAATTGAAATAAGCTTAAAGATTGGTACATATTAATCACCCTAGTTAAAGATTGCTGAGAGTATCTGAATCTGATTCAATGTAATCTATGTGATTCAGCAAATTAGCCAGGATTATAATCAATTAGGTGAAATCCAATAAATTTTTGTTTATATTATTCTCTTAAAACTTGGGATAGGATTATATACATGTGTATCACTACTAATTTAGTTTGTTGTATATTAATACCCTGCCCTCTATCAGATGCAACTATAAAAAAAAGGGTTAATGGATGGGTTGCTGAGGAAGTCAATGTTAGGAAGGACTTCAACGTAAAATTAAAAAGCTCGAAGCTGATAAGAAAGCCGATAAGGTAATTTCCTTGGTTCATGTATTAAAATCCATTCCAGCTTTCCCTTGTAGATTGGTGCCTAATGCATATCCAAGTTTGGCCAATGGGCACTTAATTGTACGCCTAGTCCAGGCCAGCATAGGCTTTGATAATTTTTTTTTCTTAATTTGTATAATTTTCTTTCTTATTTTCCTCTTTATTTATTTTGTGCCCAGTTAAGTTATTTTTTAAAAAAATATTGTTAAAATTTATCCCTCTTATTCTTCTACACCTTCAGTTTTTCAATATAATTTTTAGATCTTTGGAATTTTTAATTTCTTTCTTTAAATACTTCACCACGTTAATTTTCTTGTTTTGACTCACATTCATCCAAAAACATATATTCAAGAATTTATGTTGCCTTCTAAAAGACCATGCAGCAGCACAGAAGAGTAAAATTGTTAGCTCAAGTAAAAAAAAAAAAAAATTAAAGAACGCACATTACAGGTCATGAAGCAGCACAAAAATGCAATTAAATTTGCTCAATTAAAAAAATAAACGAAGGCACAATAACTAGAAGAGAAGCAGCAACATCAAA